>NW_017672044.1:117067-119648 GCF_001879085.1 Nicotiana attenuata | reverse complement strand
CGGCTCCAAAATCAACTCGAAACCACACCTTTGCCACGAGTATCCGACTCCAAATGGCCCAAATCTATTCAATTCAATTACATATTGTAAATAACATCTCAAGCAACTGATTCTACTATTAAATTTAAAGCTAAGACGCGAATTTAGGTAAAATGACCAAAACGCCCCTCAGGCCAACGTCTCGGAATCGGATAATTTTCACATTTTTAGAACCCTCGTACTCTCACGAGTCTAAGCATATAAAAATCTCCCAAATCGGAGGTCAAACACCCACTCAAAACTTAATAATTCGGTCTAAGAAGTTTCTTCCAATTTTTCCCAATTTTTGATCCCCAATCCGCATTTAAATGATAAAATTAACTATAGATTGATGGAATATACCTAGAAAGGATTAAAGAAACGTTACCCACTGATCTCCTCATCAAATCCCTCTCAAAATCGCCCTCTCCCGAGCTCCAATTTGATTTTTCTAACTTTTGAAACTAAACCCTCGAATTTCATATTTCAGTCCAGTGATTTCCGCTTCTACGGTCAAGGGACCGCACTTGCAGTCCCGCTTCTGCGGAACTTAAGCCGCTTCTACGGTTTCATTAAAAATCCAAAATTCCGCACCTGCGGTCCTGATCTCCCAGATGCGGATCCGCTTCTGCGGAAACCCCACTGCATCTGCGGAACCTTTAAAAATATAAAATTCCGCACCTGCGGTCTTAATCTCGCAGATGCGGATCCGCTTGTGTGGAAAGCCCACCGCATCTGCGGAGCCTGATGGGCCTGGCCAACCCCACTTCTGCGGTCCTCCACGCTGCATCTGCGGTACCGCATCTGCGGTTCCCAAGCCGCAGATGCGAAAATACCAGAAGCAGCAATGCTTCGGCTGCTGCAACACTTCTCCGATCTTAACGTCAACCATCCGAAATCACCCCGAGGCCCCCGGGACCTCAACCCAAAGCACAACATCACCTAGTACCCCATTCAAACTTGTACAAATCCTTAAAACACGTAAAAGAACATCGGAAACACGAATTAATTACTGATTTAAGCCTAAGAACTTTATTTTCTCTCAAAACACGCTTTCGATCAAAATCCTAACCAAACCACGTCTGAATGACCTGAAATTTTACACACACATCCCAAATGACATGACGGAGCTATTGCAACTTACGGAATCCCATTCCGACCCTCGGATCAAAATCTCACTATCGAACCGGAAACTTCAAAATTCGAACTTTCGGCATTTCAAGCCTAAATTAGCTAAGAACCTCCAAAACACGTTCCGAACACGCTCCCAACCCTAAAATCACCTAAGAAGCTAACGAAACCATCGGATTTCCGTTCTGAGGCCGTCTTCATACTGTTCTGACTATGGATCATTTTCCAACACTTAAGCTATTATTTAGGGACTAAGTGTCCCAGAACTCTTCGAAACTCAAAACCGAACGTCCCGGAAAATCAAAATAGCAGAAATAAGCTTGGGGGAAATAGTTAATAGGGGATCGAGGTGTTAATTATTAAGACGACCGGCCGGGTCGTCACAAAATGGTGCCTCCGAACCATGATGCCTTTGAATAATGATATGCAAGAGATTAAAGGGGGTCCTCAGGCCATGACATGGTGTTCTCGGGATATGAAGATGGTGCCTCTGAACGATGACGCCTTTAGATAATTTGGCGATCTTTCAGCCCATGAGATACAGTAGCATGTGGCGATCTTTCAGCCGTGCAAATGTGGCGATCTTTTAGCCATGCAAATGTGGCGATATTTCAGCTGTGCAATTATGGTATGAGGCGATCTTTCAGCCATGCAGATGCAGTACTGGCGATCTTTCAGCCATGCAGATGCAGTATGAGGCGATCTTTCAGCCATGCAATTGCAGTATGAGGCGATCTTTCAGCCATGCAGATGCAGTATGAGGCGATCTTTCAGCCATGCAGATGCGGTATGAGGCGATCTTTTAGCCATGCAGATGTAGTATGAGGCGATCTTTCAGCCATGCAGATGCAGTATGAGGAGATCTTTCAGCATGCAGATGCGGTATGTGGCGATCTTTCAGCCATGCAGATGCAGTATGAGGCGATCTTTCAGCCATGCAGATGCAGTATGAGGCGATCTTTCTGCCATGCACATACAGTATGAGGCGACCTTTCAGCCATGCAGATGCGGTATGAGGCGATCTTTCAGTCATGCAGATGCGGTATGTGGCGATCTTTCAGCCACGTAGATGCGGTATGTGGCGATCTTTCAGCCATGCGGATGCAGTATGAGGCGTTCTTTCAGCCATACAGATGCGGTATGTGGCGATCTTTCAGCCATGCAGATGCAGATATAGGTAGAGCTTAACCTCGGAAGGCAGAATGGTAGCCTTATGCAATACAAATGCAAATAGAGGTAGAGCTTAACCTCGGAAGGCAGAATGGTAGCCTTATGCAAGTCGGAAGGCAGAATGGTAGCCTTATGCAAGAAATAAAATAACAAATGACAGTAGAGTTTTCTTAGCTGATAGCAGATTGCGGCGTTGTGATTACTGGGAGCATTGTGACTACGGAGCATTACTGGTGCGTGCTGATAGCAAATGTTGGCAAGT
>NW_017672044.1:47662-110351 GCF_001879085.1 Nicotiana attenuata | reverse complement strand
TATGTCGGATATACTCGGTCAATCGGTAGATTTGATATCTTTGAACCGTCGAACTTTGGTGTATACCTAGACAACCATAAGTCACACAATCACCCTTTAACCATCTTTGGTTCTCATTGTTGTGTTCGTTTCAGCCATGAACACCGCCTGGTTTCATAAGTGCGTAGAGAACTGGCCTTACAAAATTCTCCTTGAAGCGGCTAACTCTTCACACTTACATAGGTGATTCTTAAACATCTCATCCCCGTAGATAAACTATTTGATATACCCCGTATCAAATTTAGAAATTATTAAAAAGCCTTAATACTTTATCCTTGGTACTGAACATTGTCTCATCACGAGAATGGACCTAAATTTTAGTTGACAATGTTGAACCGTCATTAATGACTTTGTTTGATCTCCTTGAACCTAGATCTTGGGATCTCCAGTCTTCTAGGTAGAGCTACCGCCACAATGACTTGTTCTCGGACATAGTCTCATTTCCCTCGATGATTTCTCAACTACCTCTCTAATTAGGCCTTTTATAAGTGGATCCGACACATTATCACTTGAGTTTACGTAGTCAATCGTGATAATTCCTCTAGAGAGTGATTGCCTAACGGTTTTATGTCTTCGTCGTATATGACGAGATTTACCGTTATACATAATGCTCCCAGCTCTTCCAATTGCTGCTTGACTATCGTAATGTATGCATATTGGTGCCAATGGTTTGGGCCAAAATGGAATGTCTTCCAAGAAATTCCGGAGCCATTCAGCTTCTTCACCGGCTTTATCTAAGTCTATGAACTTAGCCTGAATTGTAGAGCGGGCAATACAAGTTTGTTTGGACGACTTCGAAGATACCGCTCCTCCACCAATAGTGAACACATATCCACTTGTGGACTTAGAATCAGTTGAACTGGTGATCTAATTTGCATCACATTATCCCTCAATCACCGCAGGATATTTCCTGTAGTGCAAAGCAAAGTCCTAGGTATGTTTTAAATATCCCAAAACTCGTTTAATTGCCATCCAATGGGATTGACCTGGATTACTCGTGTATCGACTCAATTTACTTATATCACAAGCTATATCTGGTCGTGTACAGTTCATGATATTCATTAAACATCCCAACACACGAGCATAATCCAATTGTGATATGCTTTGGCCTTTGTTCTTTGCTAGTGCAAGTTTTACGTCAATTGGAGTCTTTGCAACTTTAAAATCTAAGTGCTTGAATTTTTCAAGTACTGTCTTAATATAATGAGATTGTGACAATGCCAGACCTTGAGGATTTTTATGGATCTTAATACCCATAATTAAATCAGCAACTCCCAAGTCCTTCATATCAAACTTGCTAGTTAGCATACGCTTAGTCGCATTTATGTTGGCAATGTCATTACACATTATCAGCATATCATCCACATATGAGCAAACAATGACTATGTGATTTGGAACATTTTTAATGTATACACATTTATCACATTCATTTATCTTAAAACTATTTGACAACATTGTTTGGTCAAATTTCGCATGCTATTGTTTGGGTGCTTGTTTTAGTCCGTAAAGGGACTTAACAAGTTTACATACCTTCTTTTCTTTACTTGGAATCACAAACCCTTCAGGTTGTTCCATGTAGATTTCTTCCTCTAAATCTCCATTTAAGAAGGCCGTCTTTACGTCCATTTGATGAATTTGAAGACCATAAACTGCAGCTAATGCTACTAACATTCGTATGGACGTAATTCTTGTAACTGGAGAGTATGTATCAAAATAGTCAAGACCTTCTTGTTGTCTATACCCTTTGATCACAAGTCTTGCCTTATATTTATCAATAGTGCCATCATCTTTCATTTTCCTCTTAAAAAACCATTTAGAACCTAACAGTTTATTTCCAGGATACGGTTGTTCAATATGGATTCTATTTCACTATTGACTGTCTCTTTCCAAAATAATGATTTTGAAGAAGACATAGCTTCTTTAAATGTTTGAAAACACCATCAACAGTTTTTGGTCCTATTTTTACCCTTTTGAGTTTAGGAACTTGCACTTTTGCCAAACACCCCGACACTTTGAAATAATTCAAGTTGGGCTTCCTTCCTTTTCATTTTTCATATGGAATCGATTGCATTTTTCTATGGGTACTCGATTTAGTATCCGGTTTTCCGTAAGAATGGTTTCCCCCCACAAGTTCTGTGGCAAACCAGAACTTATCAACAATGCATTCATCATCTCCCTTAATGAACGATTCTTTCTTTCTGTAATCCCATTGGACTGGGGCATGTAAGGGGTCGTTGTTTGATGAATAATTCCATATTCTAAACATATTTCTTCAAAAGGAGATTCATATTCATCACCCCTATCACTCTTATCATTTTGATTTTCTTATTAAGTTGCGTTTCAACTTTATTTTTGTATTGGTTGAATGCATCTATTACTTCATCTTTACTATTAAGTAAGTAAACATAGTAATATCGAGTACTGTCGTCAATAAAAATTATGAAATACTTCTTTCCACCGTGAGATGGTATTGACTTCATGTCGCAAATATCTGTGTGAATTAAGTCTAAAGGATTTGAATTCCTTTCAACTGACTTATAAGGATGTTTAACATACTTAAATTCCACACATATTTGACAGTTTGATTTGTCGCATTCAAACTTAGGAATACTTCCAAATTAATCATTTTCCGCAAGGTTTTATAATTGACATATCCCAAACGTATATGCCATAATAATTTGACTCAAGTAAGTAAGAAGAAGCTGATGTTTTATTATTCTGAACGACCATTACGTTCAGTTTGAAAAGGCCCTCAGTGAGGTAACCTTTTCCTACAAACATTTTATTTTTACTTATTCCAACCTTATCAGATACAAAGACACACTTAAACCCGTTCTTAACGAGAAGTCCAGCAGAGACTAAGTTCTTCCTAATCTCAGGAACATGAAAGACGTTGTTCAGAGTCACCACCTTGCAAGAAGTCATTTTAAGAAATATCTTGCCACATCCTTCAATTTTGGCCGTTGCAGAATTTCCCATAGAAAGCGTCTCTTAGGGTCCAACGGGAGCATATGTAGCAAACGCTTCTCTAACAACACAAATATGGTGAGTGGCTACAGAATCAATCCATCACTCTTTAGGATTTCCCACCAGGTTGCATTCAGAAAGCATAGCACACAAGTCATCAACATCTTCGTGCTTTTCAACCATGTTTGCTTGACCCTTCTTTTTGTCTTTCTTTGGAGCACGACAATCTGCAGATTTGTGTCCAGCTTTCCCACAGTTGTAGCAATTTTCGTTGAACCGCTTCTTTCTTGGGTTGCTTTTCCGTCCAGAAGCCTTCTTCATCTTTCTCTTATTTTGAGGAGCATCCTCAACAATGTTTGCTCCCATTATTGTTGAGTTTCCACGGCCTTTCTTTTCAGCAGCTTTGTTGTCCTCTTCGATTCTCAACCGAACAATGAGATCTTCAAGCGACATCTCCTTGCGTTTGTATTTCAAGTAGTTTTTGAAGTCCTTCCACAAAGGAGGCAACTTCTCAATCATCGCTGCAACTTGGAATGTTTCATTGATGGCAAGACCTTCAATGAAAATTCTGTTAGTAAAAGCAATGTAATTAATACTTTCAACATCAGTATTAATTTGACTTACACCTTCAGCAAGGATTCGTGAATAATCACTTGCAATTCCTGGACTTGGGTAGTAACATACTTGCTATCTACCATTTTGTAGTCCATAAATTTAGCGGCAACGAATTTCTTCAACCCGGCATCTTCAGTTTTGTATTTTCTTTCAAGCGCAATCCACAATTCTTTTGACGTCTCCACATTACTGTAGACGTTATACAGACCGTCCTGCAGTCCGTTAAGAATGTAATTCTTGCATAGAAAATTAGAATGCTTCCACGCCTCAGTCACGAGAAAGCGTTCATTGTCTGGAGTTTCATCGGGCAGAACAGGAACATCTTCCTTAATGAACTTCTATAGACTTAAAGTCGTCAAGTAGAAGAACATATTCTGCTGCCACAGCTTGAAATCAATCCCAGAAAAATTTTCGGGTTTTCTGCCGGTGTTGTTCGTTTTGTCGATGCATTGGCAGTCACCATAGGAACAGACTGGTTCCCGTTGTCATTCGTCATTTTTGTAAAAGAATGAGACAAACAAACGTTAAAATTACGTAGATTTTAATCTCCAATGGAGTAGAAACCCACAAAGGTTTTAGTCTCCAGAACAGTGAGCATAACACAAATACCGAAAATATTAAGTTACTTAAGCTTGTTAGTAAACTGTATTTGTAAAATAATTCTGGAGAATATAAAATAACGAATAAACAGAAATGAAAAGAAACAGAATTTAATCTGAGCCCACTAAATTCATAGTGTTTCCTTAAGGAACTTAATCCCCTCCTAGTACCCAAGGTTGTGGATTATTTCCTCCCAGGATAGAACTATTTACACACTGGTGTAGCATTACTTCAAACCCCAGTATTTCAGCGAACACAATGATTGGTAGCAAATCACACTTACTGTTGCTTTCTTTGTAGTTAAAACAATGCAGAAGAAAGGAGGAGAATTCAGAAATTCGTATGGAAAATCTAAAAGAATGGATTATTTATTTACAGCCCCAACCTGTTGAGTTCAAACGAAGAGAGTTCAGTTACGTAAACGCAAATTAAAACGGGCAGAGGAAATGTTTTCCGTTACAAAAAATGGACGGCGGATAATTTGGATTTAATATTAATTTTCCGTTACAAACACAAATATTTAATAATATTATGTTAATATGTATTATTAACAAATAAATTTGGTCCAAAAAATTAATCAACCAATCAAAATCAGAAGCCGAAGTCGAGCCGAGCGAGCGACAACGACGACGGCGCGAGGCTTGCCTTCTTCTTAACTCTTTAAGAGCTTAAAGAAGAGCAATTGTATATATATACCCATCAAAAATCTTTTCCTCCTCAAATATGGGACAATGTCCCTTTGTCAAGGAGGGAAACTCAAATATTTCATTTTCCCTCAATTTCCCATTCACCCTCTTTTAAGCTTATTTTAGCTTAAAAAACTCAACATCTGTCATATTGGTTTTAGCAGCTAATGTTCATAAAGATTCTTATTACGAGTTGTCCAAATATTCCAAAGACTTATTGATAGAAAAGTGCGTGTGTTAACTTTGTGGGGAAGGTGGAAGCCTTTACAGTTAATAAGCTTATGTAACCATTGATTTGGGGCTCTTCTGACTGGTAGTTTACGGATGTAATAATCCAGTCCTATCGAAATCCAATATTGTTTGGCATGATAGCACGTGAGGAAGATATGAGTTATAGTTTCTTGTGTATCGTGATAGAATGGACAATTTGGTGTCGTAGATATTCCTATGTAATTAAGGTAGTAAAGTGTGGGTAGTTTATTATGTCGAAGTAGCCAGAGAAACGTTGTAAATTTCGGTTGGATTGGCATTGCAATTTTTCTCCTAAGAGTTTATATGTTCATTTTTTTTTCTGTCCATCATATTTATGAAACAATATTTATGACCATACATAGATGAAAATTGATCATTCAACATATGCATCTTTCCAGTTAGCGAGGTTAGCATTTTACGTACATGCATATAATTAGAGGTTCCTAAAAAAGGAAAAGTATATGTTGTGGATAAATATACATCCAAGTATGTGTAACAAATATAACAGGTTGCATATTTGATTTTTTATAAAGTTATAGTGCTCTTCAGAGAATAAACTTACTGGTACAGGATATTTAGTTATTTACACCAAATGCATGTTAAGTATTTGCATATAAATTTTTATTACTTAATCATAATTAATGAGTATATATTCTCACTTATTAAATCACTTAACTATTATAAATTAATTCGTTCTGGTGTAAGCATCTGAAAGTGTCACGACCCTAAAACCGACCCCTCAAATCCCTAGATTTAGGTCTTCAATTTCCAAGCCCTAACTTCCAATTTGCTACTTATTTTCCCATATAATTCAAGCTTACAACCTTAAAAATCATCATAAAAACGAGTTTAGGGACCAAGGACCTTACCTCTAAGAAGCCCTCTTGAATTCTCCCTTCAATTAGCTCTCCAAAGCTTCTCCCCGTTTGAAATGTTATGAAAAACCACTCAAAATTGCGAAGGGTGAAATAAACATATTCTGACCCAGCAAAACCGCACCTGCGGTTAAATGGTCGCACCTGCGGACTCGCACCTGCGGTCCCAGGTGCGCACCTGCGAAATTCACTTAAAACTCCAAGGCCGCATCTGCGCAAAGAAATCCGCACCTGCGCAATCGCAGGTGCGACCAGGACCTCGCTTCTGCGGTCCCAGCCTGCCCCTCTCCTGGCCGCTTCTGCGGCTCCAAAATCCGCTTATGCGAGTCTGCACCTGCGGTCCCCTAGCCGCAGGTGCGGTTATGACAGCAACAGAAAACTTCAGCTGCCAAACCCAACTCAAAATCACCCGTCAACCATCTGAAATCACCCCGAGGCCCCCGGGACCTCAACCAAAAGAACAAATAAGTCACATTCCACTATCCAAACTTATACCAATCTTCGAAACACCTAATACAACATCGAATCAACCAAATAACATCGGATTCAAGCCTAAGGTTCCAAAAACTTCCGAATTCCGCTTTTGATCAAAAAGTCCATCAAACCTCGTCCGAATGACCTGAAATTTTGCACACACGTCACATTTGACACAACGAACCTACTGCAACTTTCGGAATTCCATTCCGACCCCTATATCAAAATCTCACCTATCAACCGGAAAACGCCAAAATTTCAATTTCGCCAATTGAAGCCTAAATCTACTCCGGACCTCCAAAACACATTCCGATCACGCTTCTAAGTCCCAAATCACCTAGCGGAGCTAACCAAATCATAAAAATTTCAATCCGAGATCATTTACTAACAAGTCAAAACTTGGTTAACCTTTCAAATTTTAAGCTTCAAACTGAGAACTGCTCTTCCAAATCCATTCCGATTACCCTGAAAACAAAGACCGACGATTTACATAAGTCATAATACATCACACGGGGCTAGTCATGCCCGAGAACTGGCGAGCGAAGTGCAAAATCTCAAAACAACTGGTCGGGTCGTTACATCCTCCCCCACTTAAACATACGTTCGTCCTCGAACGTGCCCAAAGTTGTTCCGAAAACCATCAATCGCCGAGTAACCTTACCATGCACATACCCAGGGGTGATCCCACGTCACCCTACCTCATATAGGTCCGATAACACAATGTAACTGAAATGTCGCAATCCAACCTAGCCCGTAAACCTTAGAACCACATTTCCACTTTTGAAATCACCTACAAGATTAGAATCTCGCATTTATACTCTGAATAAGCCCGAACAAGCTGTAATAACCCATACCTGCAACCTCAGGTGCAATTACATGATATACCCCATAACCCGAACACTTGTAGCAATAACTTCTAATCACAGCAGTTGCACACAACAACCGAATACTGATAGTAAACCTCTTATCAACTAAAGTCTCATTCCAACACTTTCCTATACTGCCAATGATAAATGAAACATGTAGAAAATCAATAACCATTCGTCAGGTCAACCATTCATGAAGCCACTTCTCCTTTAGCAAGGACCATAGCAAATTTCTGAGCCGAACATCGATATTATCCTTCCAACACGCTAAAACTGAATCCGTTTTTTTTCATTCTAGATCCTAACGATCTCATCTAATCCAACACAACTACTCTGGTGACATGACACATCAATACAAACTAAAGCCACAACTCGTGCAATCCGCGCACCAATAAGCAACAATGCGAACACACTCAAATCATGAAAATGACTCGGATGAGAGAGCTGTACCGCAAGCTCACCAGTACCACCACAACACAATGCTGGGAACCCGTTACACATTGTAGAAACAAAACACACGAATTTAACCCGAAGGGTCATACCTCCACATAACTTCGCTGCAATGCGCGACCCTATCTAAACACTGGTCCACACGAAACACCTCAAGTCACTACGCTCAAAATCAACAACCACGCGCAATTTGATGTCTAGAACCAAAGCAAATCATCATAACCACGGCGAAGAAATTGACATAACATTACACAAACCCGAAAGGACACAACCGATACGCCATTCGCCGAGCAATACACAATACTCTTCCCGCTCGAATTCCACTAAGAGGCCCCAATAAAATCGCACCACATATGCCAATCAAATCCTAACGGCTCGCATCACGGAAAGATAACTCATAGATCTCCCCAGATCACTAGTAAGCTCAATAACAATCGAATGGCACATCTCTCAACAATAGCAGTTCGGAGTAAACAAATCTAACCAGGGGCAGAACACGCAGCCATGTTGGACCTACCAATGAACCCCAATTCAATTCTGGTCACCCATAATAGATAATTAACTCTTTGAAGGTTCACAATTACTGAATCATAGCACATACTACCCTCTGACCAATCTTAGTTGTTTTCTCACAGTCCACAACCACAAAGCCATCTAATCACGGAAACTCTCAGTCTCCCAATCCATAAAGCACACAAATCACCATATCTGATCCCAGCTACACTTCCCGAACGTCTAACACACATCCGATACTCGATCATTCCACGAGGGATACTCCTATAATTCTTCTGTGCTACCAAGCCAACTTGAATATCGACAGTCGATCCAATAAAAGAGTGCCACAATACTAATGAAGTATCCTTAATTCAAACACATTACCCTTTCTAAAAATGTATACCATCATCAAACCACACCCATTAGTAACATCATTTACCTACTCATCTGAAACTGCCCGTGCTGCCTAAGAATTTATGACCTTCCTTTCAAAACTGAACCGTGACCTTACACATGCAGATCTCACCCTACACGACATACCGCATATTCCATACCATCCTATGACAAATATGAAAACTTCATAATCCATTCCAATCCACAAGCAACTACGTACTTCTCTAGCCAAGAACTCTCTATTTGATCCCATCTAGGAGAAAATCACTATACACCCCATGCTCCTCATGCCAGTAGAATATATACATCTCTAACCATGGTAGAAATTATCAAGAACTCTACGAATCCCCTTTTGCACAAAACCGAACCATCAGAACTGATTCCTTCTAACTCAACCAAGCTACACAAGCCATCAAAACCTAAGAGTATTGCCACGAAACACCTGTGGAAACCCACCGCTTCATAAGCACTCAAGAACCAATCATATCCATTACCATGCCAATCCGGCCTACTACCAAGCTATCCCATCTATCCGAGTTCCCTTCTGATTTCCTTTTGATTTACCTTCAACTTGATACTCCTTCTTGCTATAACACCACAATTCCTCAACCCCGACTCACCATACGAGACCCAAGCATAAAACCATACCGTCTAAGGCTCATAAGCCGCTAAATACTCTCTTAAATATTCCCAAAAGGACCACATTCAAAATACCTACCCTGAAAGGACTTCCTGCGAATCCAAGGCCATTACCTTTACCTTCCTAATACTGTTATAGAAGAGCGCGGAATTGGACCTCCCTCAAATAGAGGAGCTTAGTAACTTTATTCAATCTAAAAGGAACCCCATAATGATATAGAAATACTACTAGTCTTGACACCTTCCAGTGCAACCTTAGTTTCTAGCAACACATACAACATGGAAATCTCCAATTATTACATGTAAAATCTTGAACCCATTAGAACCATTCTCGAGAGTTATCCACTCTACTCAACCGCAATAAGACTGATTAAATGAACCAAACAACCTGTGCCTCATTAGCATTCTGACACCGCAGAGTGTAACTTCGCCTTAATGCAACCAAGCAACTTCCTGTTCTAGGCACCGTACATCCTTTACTACTGACAACTCAAGTCATTCCACAATTCTCATACACCCATAAAGCATGACATAACCTTTATTGAAATTTCCTTTACTCGAGTCATCCCCGGCCTCAACCTCTGTAAGCCATAACTGATTTCGCAAATAGGCCTCACACTAGAACCATCATAGCACATAACCGTGTACTCAACTAATCATTAGCATACTCCCCCACTTGGCTCGAAGGCATAGATCAAAACACACAATAACTCATAATGAATATACTCTATTACTACCATAATACCGTAGTGAGATTGAACTAATTCCTCATAAGCTCGTGCAACATAGATCATCCGGTACTTCAAATCTTCTGCAATTCTCGCATTCACCCTCGTAACAGTCAAGCCCACTCTCTTAAGTGATCAAAATTCAAATTGTAACACACATATTCACTAGTGAAGGAGGTATTCCAACAACAACATAAGGATCGCACAAACTTCAGAACACTCCGCAAGAGATAACCCACCAGCTTAGCCTCAAACTAACATCTCTTTATATCCTTCCACCGTCATAAACATTACGCAGTAATTTAATCTTCCTGAGTCTAAACTCATATCACAACGTGAAATTTGCTTCACTTCCCAACTAGGCAACATGAAAAGATCCTTCATCACACCCACAACTCGAGGCTATACATCAGATCACGATGGAAATCAAGCACCAGATAGTTCTTGCTGCCCCAGAGCAGACCCTTCTCGTCTCATTCAATTCATATGAACACATCTCGCAGTCACATCGCACTCATCACGTAACTATCCAGTCATCACTTCCCTTAATAGGGACACAATCGAACATATAGATCCAAAAACACGCGCTCGCGCAATCAACAGCTCAGGGCTCAAGCTATAGGCAAAATCCGGCCTCAAGTCCTCCAGACTGGACCAACATCAACACACATAGATCACATCTCGCCCCTCGATCAGGGGATCACAAGCCATCGACGCATATCTGATACTGAGCGCTCATGCGCGCATACGAACGCGTGGAAGGAATTCAAAGAGTTACATTACAAGCTGAATCAAGGACGCACGATAAGAGTTCACGAATGTGAAGTTTTTCCTAAAGGTTCTGCAACCTTTCGAGGATAAATACAGACGTCTCCGTACTGATCCGCGAGACTCTACTAAACCTGCTCATGACTCGTGAGACCTATGTAACCTAGGCTCTGATACCAACTTGTCACGACCCTAATCCCAGTCCCGGTCGTGATGGCGCCTCTCGTGAAGACAAGGCCAGCCGACACACTCCCTCTTCATTCTTAAGCAATTAAATAATAGAACTAAGTCTAAATCATAATAATAAATCCCAAAATAAGGTAGATAATACTATTGCGGAATAGACATAGCCCGACATCGGGGTGTCACAAGTCACGAGCATCTACTAAGGTCTAAATACAACGGAAAATTCTAAAAATGCACTAAATATAGTCTAATGAAATCAGAAGGGAGAAAAGCAGTGCTGCGAACGTCGAGCAACTACCTTGCTAAACTCCGATGACTCTGCCTCTGAGCAACCAATACCCGCTACCGGGTTCAGAAATACCTGAAACTGCACACAAGGTGCAGGGAGTAAAGTGAGTACTTCCAACTCAGTGAGTAATAATAATAAATGCAGACTGAGTAATAAGAAATCACGTAAAGGCACATCAACAGGCTATAAAGAAGCAGTAAAAGCCAGTAAAAGCAGTGAAACAGTGAAAATATGTAAAGTCACTTTAGTTCAATTTAAGCTTCTTCAAAATGCCTTTTTAACAGTTAAGCAAGTAAATGACAGGCAACTAGAAAAGATAACACATAAAGAACCGCCCCTCGGGCACAATATCTCCGCCCCTCGGGCACAATACCAACAGAAACAGCCCCTCGGGCAACCACATGGAACAATACCAGCCCCTCGGGCAAACACATGGAACAATACCAGCCCCTCGGGCTATCTCATATCACAATGGGTACCCGCGCTCTCTGGGGGTATACAGACTCCGGGATGGGCCCCTTACGGCCCAAGCGCAATAACAAGTCATCTCGTGGCATAATCAATCAGGCCCTTGGCCTCACATAATAAACAGAATCATCACACTGGGTACCCGCGCTCACTGGGGTGTACAGACTCCGGGAGGGGCCCCTTACGGCCTAAGCACAATATCAAGCCATCTCGTGGCATCATCAATAGGCTCTCGGCCTCATATCAATCACAAGCCAACTCGTGGCATAAAAATCTCAGGCCCTCGGCCTCATAATAAACAAGCCACCTCGTGGCGTACAATATCTCAGGCCCTCGTCCTTACTCAGTCAGAATCTCATAAGCCACTCGGGCAACAGTAAAGCATGATGCTCAGCCCTATTATCAATTAGAAATATCGAAAACGAGCAAAGGTGGCTGAGTTATGAAAGCAGTGGTATATAACATGACTGAGTACAAGAATAAAGTCAACTAGTGAGGAAATATCAGTAAAAATCCCCTAAGGGTCCAAATAGCTGGCACAAGGCCCAAATATGGCATTCAGCCCAAAACATAGTGATAGCAAATATTTTCAATCAAATACGCGGTAAAACAATCATTCGGGATGGACTAAGTCACAATCCCCAACAGTTCACGACCCCACGCTCGTCATCTAGCGTGTGCGTCACCTCAATATAGCACCATGATGTGCAATCCGGGGTTTCATAACATTTAAAGTCATTACTCACCTCGATCCGGTCCAAACTCTAGCCCGCGATGCCTTTTCCCTCACGAATCAACCTCCAGATGCTCCTAGCCACAATCAGTACATAATCATTAAAATATGCTAAGGGAACAAAGCCCACTCGAAAATATCCAATTTGCATCAAAAATCCCGAAATTGCTCAAACCCGGCCCCCGGGCCCACATCTCGGAATCCGATAAAAATCACATCAATAAAATCCTCATTCTCTCATGAGTCTATACATAACAAGAACATCTAAATTGGACCTCAAATGGCCCCTCAAATCCCAAATTCTAGGTCTCCAAATACAAGCCCTAGTTCTTCAATACTAGGTTAAATTCCATGATTAATTAGGTAGAATTCACATAAGAATCGAGTATAAAGTCCATAAGTCTTACCTCCAAGTGTTCTCCCTTGATTCTCTCTTCAATTCCCTTCAAGAAGCTTCAAAATCGCAGAAATGAGCTTTTAAAACATTCTGCCCAGGCATTCAAATCCTTCTTCGCGAACGCGGTCAAAGCCTCGCGTTCGTGAAGCACAAACTCAAGTTGACCAATTCTTCCTTCATCGCGATCGCGACTATCCCTACACGAACGTGAAAGCTTAACTTTCTAACTCACCGCGAACGCGACGCTACACCCGCTAACGCGAAAAATAACCACCCTGGACCTAGCTGCTCACCTTACTTCTATACGAACGCGGCATTGACCTCGCGAACGCTATGCACAAGACCCTAGCCCTTCGCGAACGCGGAGCCTTCCTCGCGAACGCGAAGGCTAAATCCTCAGCCTCACCAACTAACCCTTCGCGAACGCGAGGGCTTACTCGCGAACGCGAAGGTCATTTCTCTGCAACACTGAACACGAGAAATTCTGCAATTTTTCACAACATGAAATGGTCCGATTGACCACCCGAAACTCACCCGAGGCCCCCGGGACCTTAACCAAGCATGCCAACATAACCCATAACATCATTCAAACTTGTTCCAACCTTCGGAATGATCAAAACAACATTAAACACCAAATTTGCATCGGATTCAAGCCTAAGAATTCCAAAATCTTCTAAATTACGCTTTTAATCAAAAACCCAACCAAATCACGTCCAAATGCCCTGAAATTTTGCACACACAACCCAAATGACATGGCGGAGCTACTGTAACTTCCAGAATTCCATTCCGACCCCTAAATCAAAATCTCACCTATCAACCGAAAAATGCCAAAAACTCAATTTCGCCAATTCAAGCCTAAATTTACTCCGGACCTCCAAAACACATTCCAATCACGCTCCTAATTCCCAAATCACCTAACGGATCTAAATCATAAAAATTCCAATCCGAGATCATATACAAACAAGTCAAAACTTGGTCGAACCTTTTAAATTTCAAGCTTCAAACTGAGAACTGTTCTTCCAAATTCATTCTGATTACCCTGAAAACCAAAACCAACGATTTACATAAGTCATAATACATAATATGGGGCTAGACATGCCCGAGAACTGGCGAGCAAAGTGCAAAAGCTCAAAACAACCGGTCGGGTCGTTATAGTATCAGAGCTCTAGGTTCATAGGAGTCATGAATCACAAGCCAATTTATTAGAGTCTCGCAGATCGGTACGGAGACGTCTGTACTTATCTACGAGAGGCTATGTAACCGTTAGAAAAATTCTATTTCATTTGATTTTCCTGTCGTGCGAGATTTTTGACATCACAATCCTAAACCTCTGTCTTCCATTCTCTCACAGATGGTGAGGACATGTGCTGCCAGAGATGATCAGGCACCCGCGCCCCCTACTGGAGCTGTCAGAGGTCGGGGTTGGGGTAGAGGTCGAGGACTTGTACGGGGTGCAGCCAGAACACCCGCAGACCTGCCACCGAGGTACCACTAGCAGTTCTAGTTGGAGTCCAGGCACCTGATACGCCTACTGCTACTACTACTCCAGCTCTTCAGGAGACTCTTGTGCAGTTCATAAGCATGTACACCACTTTGGCTCAGGCAGGGTTGCTTCCCCTTGCTGCAGCCACATCTCAGGCCGCGGGAGGAACACAGACTCCCGCCGCCCGCACTCCTGAGCAGCGAGTGCATATTGATCAGGCCCCAGAGGTTATTCTTGTACAGCCTGTAGTCCCAGATCAGCCCGGGGATGGGTCAGCGGCTTCAGAGGATGAGCAGCGGAGACTTGAGAAGTTCAAGAAGTATGATCCTCCAGTATTCAGTGGGTTAGAAGCAGATGATGCCTTGGGATTTCTGGATGAGTATCACCGTATCCTTCGTGCTATGGGTATATCAGGATCGAGTGGGGTTTCTTTCATTGCCTTATAGCTTCGAGGAGCCGCCTATGAGTGGTGGCACACCTACGAGTTAGACAGACCGGATGAGGCAGCTTCACTGACTTGGACCCAATTTTCAGATATGTTCCTGAGAGAGTTTGTCCCTCAGAGCCTCAGGGATGCATGGCGTGCAGAGTTTGAGAATTTGCGGCAGGGTACTATGACTGTCTCAGAGTATGATGTCCGTTACAGCAGCTTGGCTAGACATGCCCCGGCCTTGGTTTCTACTGTTCGTGAGAGGGTTCGCCGGTTTATTGAGGGGCTTATTCCCAGCATCAGGTCTAGCATGGCTTGTGAGTTGGAGATGGATATTTCTTATCAGCAAGTGGTGAGCATTGCTAGGAGGATAGAGGGTATGCATGATAGGGAGAGAGAGGACAGGCGGGGCCATGAGAGAGAGGGTAGACGAGATCGGGAGAGAGAGTCTGAGGAGGCGAGGAGGCGAGGAGGCCTCGTAGACCGGGGAGATCTGCTGGTCCTTATTTTGGAGGCAGGGTGCGACATGGTAGAGGCTTTGTGGGTCAGCCAGTTCAGTTTGCGCTTCAGGCTTTGCATGGTGACTCAGGTTTTCATGGGTCTCGGGGTACCCGTACCGCACAGTTCCCACAGCCTAGTCAACGGAGAGGGTTCTTTGAGTGTGGAGATACTAGCCATATGGTGAGAGATTGTCCCAGACTTCGGGCCGATGTGTCACAGCGAAGTATTCAGGCGAGTAGAGGGCGCCCAAGAGGGGGAGGCCCGGCTCGTTGATTTGTTTCATATAGTAGGCTTAAAGTCGTTACGCCAGCTGAATGTCATTCAGGTATGATTTCGGTTTGTTGTAGAGTAGCACCATCTGTAGTTCATTACAGTTCTTCTTATCGGGGTGAGTTCCCCTATTTGTTGCTCCATTTATGGGTGTGTTTCATGAATTAGCACTCTGTTTATGTGATTACCCTATTGGGAGGTTCTATGAGTGATAGCCGTGTCTATCGTCTGTTTCTATCCATTGTCGGGAGTTATGGGACTAGTAGTAAATTCCTGTTGTCCATTTCGATAGGTTTGATGCGATTTCTAAGTATTTTTGGCTACGAGCTGTGATTTTCTTTTATGCTCCACCATTGTGGGAGCCAGTACGTGTTGTAATCTTGTTGACGGAACTGATCTAATGAAAGGTTTCAACTGGTTTGATGTACACCCTACTTGTGATTCAGAGTTGAGGGCAGGACCTTCGTGATTTCATGTGATTTGATGTGTTGAGACCGGGCTGTGTACCGCGGTGGGAGTTATATTAGTATGAGGTCCTTGCGATTCTTTTATATTCTTTAGTTCTTTCTTGTTAGATTGTTTTTGTAGATTAGTATTGATTGAGAAATTTGTACTTGTCGGGCTTGTTTGATAGTTCTCTTATGTGTTTCCCTTTCCATATTCAGTCATTCTCGTTCTGTGCTTCTTGAGTTTTAGCTTGTGGGGTGCGTGCCCGCTGGTATTAGCTGAGATTTTAGTGATTCGGGTGTTTAGTTATGTGGCTTTCGTGGTTATTGTATCATCGTCGGTGTTATGGAGGTTGAAACGGGTTCCTATTGAATATGAGGCTTATGGCTGCTGCGGAATTTGATTTCGGGCATTATTGTTATCAGAATTATTACCGTGGGCCTATATATGATGTGTCATGTTGTAATGTTGTACTATATGGGCGTTGGTATGAATTGATGCAGCTGGTTGAGACTGATACCGGGTATGGATTTAGAATCGGGTCTTTTGGAAATGGATGGAAGGTGAGAATTCTGGTTCTAAGGCTTATTGGTATTGCTAGAAAGGCTTAATTTTCAGTTGAGATGATGTCGTCAGGTTTATGTAGAATGGGGTGACATGGGATCACCCACGGGTGTATGTTGGAAGTGTGCATTCAGCGACTTGAGGACTTCGAGGCGAATCTTGGCACGTTCGAGGACGAACGTTGGTTTTAAGAGGAGGAGGATGTAATGACCCGGCCGGTCGTTTTGAGAAATTAAGCTCTGTTCAGCAGCGTAAGGTCTAGAACAGCTTCATAATATGAGTAGCGACTTGCGTGCATGGTTGAATTCAGTTAATGGATAATTCAGAGTCAAATTGGAAGAAGGAATCTAGTTTTGGAAGTTTGAACGGTGAGAATTTGACCGAAATTGGACTTTTGAGTAAATGGCCCCAGAATGGGTTTTGGGTGATCTCAACAGCTTCGTATGGTGATTTTGGACATAGGCGTGCGTTCGGATTGTGTTTTGGAGGTCCGTAGCTAATTTAGGCTTGAAATGCCGAAAGTTGAATTTTTGAAGTTTCCGGTTCGATAGTGAGATTTATTTGTAGAATCAGTTACTTGAAGTGTTATTTACATTATGTAATTGAATTGAATAGATTTAGGCCATTCGGAGTTGATTATTCGTGGCAAGAACGTGGTTTCGGGTTGATTTTGAGCCGGTTCGAGGTAAGTATCTTGCCTAACCTTGTGTGGGGGAATTTCCCCTTAGGATTTGAGTCTGCTGTGTTGATTGCAGTTCGTGTACGCAAGGTGAAAAGTGCGTGCTCGGACTTATTTGTGGAAAAATTGGCCTTTTAGGGTTCTTAGGTCCTTATATTCACTTTGTATGAATGTGTACTTGATATGCTTGAGTCTTCCACTTACTAGTTTCACCTCTACATGCTCTAATTGGAATTAATTGCTCATGATTCATTCTTATTGCCTATTTGACTCTTATTTTGCTTAACTGAAGATTTTTACCTCTTCTATTGCCATGCTATCTTTCATAACTGCTCATCCTTAATGGAAATTATTGTATATTCTTCGTAAATTGCCCAACCTTAAAAGAAGTTTAGATAATCTATATTTAGTGGACATTTCCTTATTTGGAATTATTTGATTCATCAAGAAATACGAGACATCTAAGTCATACAAGTAAAGAGATCTATTCATTGATAAGACTTGTTGTTGAATTACATATTGTGGGATTGTTGCTTCATATTATTTTCTCCCTTGTTGAGTTGTTTTTATCACTCTTAGTATTCTCTATTGTGGTTGTTCCTTGTGATCTAGTTATATCGCCTCCTTGTGGTCGAAAGTTCTTGAGTTGATTTACTTGTCGTGTTCTTGTATATATTGTCATTGTTGTTTTTGTACTTGTTGTGGTGGTGCACGAGGTTTCTGCCGTGCGGTTGTTGATCTTGTGATGCACGAGGTTTCTGCCGTGCGGTTGTTGTTATGGGGTTGCACGAGGTTTCTGCCGTGCTATTGCTACTATTGATATATTGCACATGTGGCATGAAAAGGCAGGGTATGTATATATATATATATATATATATATATATATATATATGCTTATATGTGGGTTGCGCATGTGGCGGGACAAGGTGGGAATATTATGATGCACGTGTGGCGAAACAAGGCGGGCACTCATTATGTTATTATTTGCACACGTGGCGAGACAAGGTGGGCTATGTCAGGGATTGATTGTGATAATTTGTGATGGCCTGGGGGCATTCTTGTTGTTTAATATTGTGTTGTGGTACGCTTACCTGTACGAGCTTTATCTCGTGGAAGTTGTGAGGAAACATCTTACAGGTTGTCCGTTCTTTTCCTTACGCTTATTAGCTGGTAGGAATTATGTTAAAGTACTTGCACAAGCATACACGTAGTTGAACACTCCTATTGGATGTGAAGTCCTCCTAATTTTGTTGAGTATAGATGTACACCCTCGTTTACTTGTTATATATGTGAGAGTGGCTCTAGTTAGATGTGAGTTGTCAGCATGAACATGAGGTTGATGGGGGCACAGGATGCCAAGTGTTAGATTTCAGGCACATGGGACATCGTGAGCTGTAATTTGTCCGAGATTCGGTACTTCGTGGAAATTGTTGGATAGGACCTGATGTGAACACTGTCGTAGGACCTGAGTTATTGCTTACCTTTACTGTAGCGTGAATTTAGGATTTGGGTTTGTATTTTCGCTTGCTCTTCTATGTCATTATTTTGGTATTTTCGCTGTTACTTGCTGTGTTCTTCCCTTATTGTGATTGTGGTATTGTTAGCCATTTCGTGTAGTCTTTATATATACATCATGTTCCGTTGTTCCTATATTTGTACAGTTTATTGGACCGGTAGGTGTCTTGACTGTTCCTCTTCACTACCCCACCGAGGTTAGTCTTGATACTTACTAGGCACCGATGTGGTGTACTCATGCTACCCTTCTGCACATTTTTGTTGTGTAGATCCAGGTACTTCCACTCAGTCTTATCATCCTTGAGGCGAGGCGCTTCTGTAGAGACTTCGAGGTATATCTGTCGCGTCCGCAGACCGAGGAGTCCCTTTCTATCTTTCTGTAATAGTATATCCCTTCAGTAGTTTTCCTTTTGTTAGACATTTCTGGAGTTAGAGCTTCTTATGTATCTCTTAGCTTGTGATTCATGGGGTTCCAGATTTTGGGAGTGTTAGGTTGAGATTTTAAACTGTTAAGTGGCAGGCGGCATCTTAAACACTCTTTTATTTTACTATTTCAGTTTTTAAATTATTTCTTTCGCAATCGTTGTTTATATTCCGCATTGTTAGGCTTACCTAGTCGTAGAGACTAGGTGCCGTCACGATGGTTCATGGAGGGCGAACCGGGGTCGTGACACAGAGTAAGGTAAAGAAATCAAAACTCAGCAATCAGGGAAATTACAAAATCAATCACACACGAAATCAGCGTAGTCTTCCTTTAATTAAGGACAACTACTCAACGGTTAAAGGACAGGAGTCACTTAAGGAAAGAAAATCAAATCGGACCCAAGTAAAGGGGTAAACAGACAGGAGCTTAATTAAGGAAATAATCATGAAGAATCAGTAACATTATAGGCAATAAGGTAAGAGGAATAATTAAAGTCATAAACAAGGGAATAAATCAAGAATCAGCACATAAATTTTAACCAGGCAAATCAATAAATCAAAATCCAAAGTAGTATTGATTTAAAGAGAGAAAAAATATCAGTTTTCCACAAATAGACGAGTAAGCTAAATAAAACTTTATAAATACATAAATCAGCCAAGGGATCGACTCAGAAACCCCAGTAGAGATGAACTAAGGTAAAAGTCACAAGATACTGAATTAGACTAAAGGGGAAAATCATGAGAGTCAAAGCACACCACAAAAAATGTAACAAGTAGCTCGGAAAGACTCAAAATCGAAGCAAAAATATAAGAAAATTAGGGATTTAGCATAAACTAGTTAGGGTCGAAGCAAACTCTTCGAAATTAGTCAAAAAACACATAAAAGTGGAATACTTAAAATTAGCAAAACGTTTTGAAGAAAGATATTTTCAGGAAACCCTAGTTTAGGAAAATGGGAAGACGTTCGAAAATCAGAAGATATTTGTAAAAACTCATGTAAATTAAGTTCAATCAATCTCAGATCTTGTACAGATCTGAGAAGTTCAAAGGACGAAATTAGGGTTTCGAGAAAAACAACATAGAGATGAAGCAATAGGCTTAGAAATCCATAGGTTTAAGGCGAAATAGGAAGATCTTACTCGAAATCGAACCAGAACAGCCTGAAACAGGCAAGAAAGGGCCATAGGTGTAAGCGGACTAACCCTGGTCCCTCGAGGACCTTAGAGATGGTGGTACCGGCATAGGAGAGGCCATTAGAGGCCCGGTGGTGGTGAGAAACCACAATGAATGGCAGTAGACGAGTGACAATGAGGGTGAGTTAGGGTTAAGAGTTAGAGAGCATTTAAGAGATAAGGGAACGAAAGGGCGGCGGAAAATGAGAGATAATGAGAGGCTTAGGGGGTCGTTTGGTTTAATTATGGCAGGGGATTCTTGGACGGTTGATAAAAATGATCAACGGCCAGGATTGGCCAAGGGGTTTGGGTCGGGTGAATATATATTGGGCCTAAGGGGTTTTGGGCTGGTTTTTGGTTTAATATTAAGGGGGTTTTGGGCTGGTATAATAAGGGTTTAAATTGGATAAGAGGCTATTTGTTAAATACCCCAAACAATCAATTAAAAAATAATTTGTAAAATAGTTACTAATTATAAAAAATGAATTTCATGCATGAAAATATTTTAAAAATAGTTATTTAGTATTTAAAAATGCAAATGACTAATTTCTGGTAAAATAATATAAAAATATACGCATGGGCTATAATTGCAAAGTTATTGCAATTATAGCCAAAATATGCCAATTTGGCTATTTATGAGATAATTTGGACTCAATAGGACCGTAATAATAATATTAAATCAAGACATGTTCTAAAATCATTTGTGATGCAATTTTACAATTATTTATATGAAGAAAATATTGAAATAAATTAATTTAAGGATGTCAAAATTATGGGAAAATACCCATTGACGCTAATGCATAGTTTTAAAAGTATATATGCATTTCAAAAATATTATGGGAAAAAATTGGGTATCAACAACTGATATAGTACCGAAATATCTATTATATTAGACAATACACATATTATTAGTTATAACATAAATTTAAAAATCTAAAATTTTACTTTCCTTTATTCTATAAGTTCATCAATTAAATCTAAGTAACAAGAAACTTTTAATGATCAAATTTATTCTTTTATATACAGTTTTCTCTCTCTAAGTTGATATTTGCTAGTTTTGGACAAAAATTTTGTCAAAATGTTTTTTATTTTGTACTTTTGAGTACTTTAGTTCAGAATATTACATTCTATGACTCTATGCACTAGTTAGTATTCAAACCAAATAAACCTAAATTACCAAACCGAAACAGAAAGGAGAAAATCCAACCATACTGAATTTAATTAGGTACGGTATTGGTATTACATTTTAAGAAAACGAATACCGAAAATACGAACCGAAATGTCTAAATACCGTACCGTATCGACCGACGAATACTCCTATAGTAAATCACTTGATTTATAAGTCAATTCTGTGTTCCCAGGTCTTAAAAACCTCCTTTTATCTCACCTCGATTTGCGTGCGCGGTCCGAGCGTATATCCAGAACGCTATTATGTGAAAATTTGATAAAAATGCTAATTTTTCCTTTAAAAATGAATTTAAGTTGACTTCGATCAACATTTTGGGTAGACGGACTCGAACCCGTGAAAAAATATGGGACTTGGGCGTATGCCCGGAATTGAATTCCGAGGTCCCAAGCCCGAGAAATAAATTTTTGAAGAAAATTGTTTAACTGAACTTTTAAGAGTTTTTAGAAACTTAAATGTGTTTGAATTTGATGGTATCGGGCCCGTATTTTGGTTCCGGAGGCCGGTACAGGTCTTATATGGTATTTAAGTTGTGCCTGTAAAATTTGGTAAGAAACGGACTTCATATGACGTGAGTCGGACCCTTGGTTGTGAAATTTGAAACTTAAGAGTTCTTGAGATTTTTCTTTGATTTTGATGCTAAACCCGTAGTTCGAGGTGTTATTTTGGCGATTTGATCGCGCGAGCAAGTCCATATGATGTTTTTAGGTTAGTGTGCATGTTTGGTTTGGAGCCCCGAGGGCTCGGGTGAGTTTTGGATAGGCCACGGAGTGAAATTAGACTTAGGAAAACTGCTGGTATGTTGCAGGTCTGCAGGCTTCGCAGTTGCGAAACCTGGCTCGCAAATGCGAGCTCGCATTTGCGAAGAAATATCGCATTTGCGAAGATGGGCTGGGCAGGGAGACCTTCGCATTTGCGAAGCTCAATGTCGCAAATGCGACTTCAGCGGGGACCGCAATTGCGAACGGTAGTTCGCATTTGCGAAGAAAGCAGGGCAGGCCTACCTTCGCATTTGCGAAGCCTGGGCTGCAATTGCGAGTTCGCATTTGCGAACCTGACATCGCATATCTGCACCTGTGCAACTTATAACTTAGACGAAATTTCTTCATTTTTCAAACTTTCTCAAAACCTAAACTCTCTTGGGCGATTTTCCAAAGACAAGTTCTTCTCCAAATCATTAGTAAGTCATTTCTAACTCATTTTCTTCAATCTATAACATCTTTTTACATGATTTCAACTCAAAATCAAGGGTTTTTCATGGGAAATTGGGTGATTTTGGGTAGAACTTAGGATTTTCAAATTTTGGGGATTTGGACCTCGATTTGAGGTGAAATTTCAAAAGAAATTATATATTTGAGTTCGTGGGTGAATGGGTAATCGGGTTTTGGTTCGAACCTTGGGTTTTGACCAAGCGGGCCCGCGATCGATTTTTGACTTTTTGGGGAAAATGATAGAAAACCTATAATTTAGCATTGGGATTGAATTCCTTAGCATTTATTGATGTTGATTGATGTTGTTGAATTAATTTGGGTTAGATACAAGTAAATTGGAGGCGAATTCTAAAGGAAAAGCGGTGTTTGGGACTTGAGTTGGCCGTGAAAGTTCGAGTGAGGGAATAGGTGTTGTCCCTTATTTGCTATGTGTTAGTGTAGTGTACGATGAATAGGTATGGTGACGAGTATCTCTACGTTGGTGTCAAGCATGCCCGTGGGTCATAAATTGTGGTCGTTGTGTTTCTTAATAAGTACTACGTATGCCTAAATTGTTGATTATCCATGTTGAGTAAGATTTATGATTTTCTTCTTGGTATTTGGTTATTGTTGAGCATTGGCTCTAGTTGAGGTGCAATTGTGAAGTTGATTATTGGTACAAGTTTGGTTATAGCTGAATCCCTTGCCGCGACATATTTATACTTATTGTTGATTCCCTTACCGGGATATTATTGTTGCTATTATTTGGGTGAGGAAAGAGTGATAAAGCACGAAAGGTGATGCTGTGCACATTCATACTTATGCATGTGGTGAGGAAGAGTGATAAAGCACGAAGGGTGATGCCGTCCACATTTCTAATATTTACATGGTGAGGAAGAGAGATAAAGCACGAACGGTGATGCCGTGCACATTTTTATTACTTGATTTCATTGGTGAGGATTGAGAGTAAAAGCACGAAGGGTGATGTCATACACTTATTGCCTGTTTGTTATGATTTCTTGTTGTTTTCGGTTCAAATGCTTTAATTGTTTTATTCCACTATTACTGTCATTCTTATGTTGGTATTTCCCCCATATCATGTTACCCCTCCCCCGTTACTTTGGAATTACTTCTGTTACTGTTATTCTGCTAGATACTATGTAACTACAGGTTAATTATTTGTTGTGTCCTAGCCTCGTCACTACTTCGCCGAGGTTAGGCTCGACACTTACCAGCACATGGGGTCGGTTGTGCTGATACTACACTCTGCACTCGTTTGTGCAGATTCCGGTACTGGAGCATACAGACCTTAGCTAGGGGTTGCTGCCTTCAGTCTATCGGAGACCTGAGGTAGTCATGCAGGCGTCCGCAGGCCTTGGCGTCCCCTTCCTATCTAGTTTCTTTCTGCTCTTTTCTATTTCAGAGACAGACATGTATTTATTTTGTTCAGACCTTGTTTGTAGTATTCTTAGATAGTCCGTGTGATTGTGACACCAGTTCTGGGTGGTTTATGTTTATGGATTCGTATTGGTATTAGTTTAATTGTTAAATTTCGTTCTTCCGCTTTATTATTTCCATTGTTTATAATATGTTAACTTGCGCTTGTTAAGAGGTTAAAAATAAAAAGGGTAAATTAATCGGAATAGTTGGCTTGCCTAGCTTTCACTAGTAGGCGCCATCACAACTCTCGCGAGTGCGAAATTCGGGTCGTGACAATCTAGGGTTGGCAATTTGAGCACAAACCATTTGATTTGCCATATCGGCTCAAGGTTGGGTTGGTCATTGACTCGGCCATTTGTTGAACTCAACACATCTTAACCCAATCAATTTCAGCCCATCTAAGGTTGGGTTGATTTTTAGTCCTAATTGATCCATGAGTAACTTTGCTAAAATATCTTTGTTTTAAAATATTATTTTTTGTTTGATATGTTATATATGACTAGGAGTGGCAAACAGGCGGGTCGGGTCGGATATGGTTCGGGTCGAAAACGACTAGTGAAAAAATGGATAAATTATTCGACCCGACCCATATTTAATACGGATGAAAAACGGGTTAACTGGCGTATAATATGAGTAACTATATTATCCATGACTTCTTGCATATGATCACGTTTGGGAGAATTCTTAATCTCCCAAACTTGACGAACCTCCAATTTGAGGCTTTACACATGTAAAAGTTAAACTCGTTAGTTATCCATTGGTTATCCATTTTCTAAATGGATAACATGGTTCATATCTATTTGACCCGTTTTTAAAAAAGTTCATTATCCAACTAATTTTTAAGTGGATAATATGTGTGGTTAACTATTTTTTAACCATTTTGCCACCACTATATATGACCATAACAAAATACAAAAAGTTTTATTTGATAATTGAACAATTCATAAAAAAAAAAAATACACACATTAATTAAAGGAAAATTTTACATCCTTGTGAAGACCCAAAAGGTCATCACTTGTTTTTAAATTTAATTCTATGCTTCCGAGGCCTTGAAAACCTCTTATAGCCTCGCCTCGATTTACGTGCGCAGTCTGGGCGCGTAGCCGGAAAGCTTAAATATAAAAATCTGTTAAAATGGTAAAATTTGGTCATAAAATGAGTTATTTTAACTTCGGTCAACGTTTTGGGTAAACGGAACCGGACTCGTGATTTGACGGTCCAGGAGGGTCCATAGGAAAATATAGGACTTGAGCGTATGCACGGAATCGAATTCCGAGGTCCCAAGCCCAAGAAATGAATTTTTGAAAGAAATTGTTTTCTGAAATTGTTTAAGGAAATTTGAAATGAAATTTGATTAGAACATGTTAGTATCGAGCTCGTATTTTGGTTCCGGCGCCCGGTACAGGACTTATATATGATTTAAGATGTTTCTGTGAATTTGGTGAAAAACGGACGTCGTTTGACGTGATTCGGACCTAAATTGCTAAAGTTGATGTTTTATGAAGTTTGAGAAAAATCCTTTGATTTTGAGGTTTAATTCGTTGTTATTGAGGTTATTTTGGCGATTTGATCGCACGGATAAGTTCGTATGATGTTGTTGAGTTAGTACGTGTGTTTGGTTAGGAGCCCCGAGGGCTCGGGTGTGTTTTAAGAAAAATTGCAGAAGCACTGATGTTGCACTAGTTCTGGTGTAACCGCACCTGCGGTCCTTTGGCCGCAGATGCGGACACGCAGGTGCGCACAGTGGGTCGCAGATGCGGTCTTGCTTCGCAGATGCGGATATTTTTCCGCAGAAGCGGGCCTTTTCTCGCAGGTGCGGCCCCAGCGGGGCCTAGCCATTTCTAAAGAAGCGCCTACTTTTTCGCACGTGCGGTGGCGCAGATGCGATCCCTGAACCGCAAATGCGGAAGTCGGGCAGTGAGTCTTTTTAAAAACATAACTTCAGCGATTTTCTTTCAGACTTTCTCAAAAAGTAGAAGACTAGGGCGATTTTCTCAAGAGGTTTTCTTCTCAAATCACAAGTAAGCACTTATTAACTGATTTCTTTCAATTATCTAATGTTTTCATCAACTTTCATCAATAATCTTAGGGTTTTAATGGTAGAAAATTGGGGAATTGGGTAGAGTTAAGGCTTTTTAATTATTTGGGAATTTGACCTCGTTTTGGTGTCGGATTTCGAAACAAATGATATATTCGGGCTCGTGGGTGAATGGGTGATCGGGTTTTGGTCTGAACCTTGTGTTTTGACCAAGCGGGCCCGGGGTCAATTTTTGGGTTTTTGGGAAGAATGATTGAAAAGCTATAATTGAGCATTGGAATTGGATTGTTTAGCATTTATTGATGTTATTAAGTCGATTATGTATAGATACGATTGTGTTGGAGCCAAATTCGAGAGGAAAGGCGGTATTTGAGGCTTGAGTTGGCCGTGGAAGTTTGAGGTAAGTGTTCGGTCTAACCTTAGCTTGAGGGATTAGGAGTTGAGTTCTATTTGCTATTTGCTTCTTGTTGAGTACGACGTATAGGCATGGTGACGAGTATCTATACGTTGGCGTCGAGCATGACCGTGAGTCCTAAATTGATACTTGTTGTATTCTTAATTTTGATCCTTCGAATGCTTTAGTGGGTGAATTCTTGATAATGAGTAAAGACTTAGTTTATTTTCGTGGAAGTTACTTATGATTTAGAAATGGTGATAACTGAGATGAGTTGGAGTTGAGTTAAGATTGGTTATAGTTGACTCTCCCTTGCCGGGACGTATATACTTGTACTGTTAAATTTTCTTGCCGGGATAGTGTAGTTTATTGTTGATCCCTTGTCGGGACTGTTATAATGATCACTGTTGATATTATATATGGACCGGGTTGCGCGCCGCAACACTATTATATATATGTGTATCGGGTTGCGCGCCGCAACATTATTATATATATGTGGATCGGGTTGCACGCCGCAACAGATATCATATTGAATCGGGTTGCACGCCGCAACATACATTATATTGGATCGGGTTGCACGCCGTAACAATGTTAAATGATAAGGGATCGGGTTGCACGCTGCAACAGTATTATTATTGCTTTGTTGTAGATATTGAACTATCCCTCCATATTTTATTAAATTACTGTTGGATTTGATATGTTTCTCCGAAGCATGTACCCCCCCCCCCCTTCCCATTTAAACTGTTTATTCCTGTTTATTTTTCGCCATATATTATATAACTACACAGGTTTATCTGGAGTCTGGTCCTAGCCTCGTCACTACCTCGCCGGGGTTAGGCCAAACACTTACCAGCACATGGGGTCGGTTGTGCTGATACTACACTCTGCACTCGGTGCAGATACCGAGGCAGCATTGGGACAACAGCAGTAGTTCGGGAGCCAGCCTTCAATCCACCGAGACACCGAGGTAGCCCTGCAGGCGTCCGCAGGCCCGGCGTCTCCTCTATCTTTTATTATGTTCTGTTATCTCTTGTATTCGAGATAGACAGTGTTACTTTCTTTCAAACCGTTGTATGTAGTAACCTTAGTAGTCCGTGAATGATGTGACACCAGTTTCTGGATAGAGACATATGTAGATTTTCTTATCATTTTGGTTCATTTTGTCTAAGTCTTCCGCTTAAATCTCATATTCCGCTGTTATTTAAATGTTTATCACTTGTTAATGTATGTTGTAAAAAGGATTAAAACAAAAGAGTTAGGAATTTATAATTTCGTGGCTTGCCTAGCTTCTACGAGTAGGTGCCATCACGACTCCGAGGGTGGGAAATCCGGGTCGTGACAATCCTATAGCAAACTATTACATCCTATTTATTATAAATCGAAATAATTTTAAAAGATTATTACTTATAGCTACTTTTTCTATTTTATAGCAAAATAGGTATTTATTTTATACCTTATCATTGAGGCATCAAATACGCCAATTATGTTCTCTCTTCCTTCTCCGTATCACCGAGATTCTCAATCCTCTCTCTTTTTCCTCAAATCAGCAGAATTTTCCGGCGTCATCCAGAGATTCGATGTCTCCGGTGACTCGGAGAAGTAGGTGAAGCGGTGTGCGGAGGAGCAGTGTTCGAAGAGGGCGTTGCTGGAATTTTATAGCGAATCACAGAACAAGCAGAGTAACTCTGAGTTTATAGATTCATCTTCTTCATCTCCTCTTTCGTCCACTTTCCAATCGTCCCAGTTCTGGTCCCTGTCGTCGTCTGGGTTTTCACATTCTTCTACTTCTATATACGTGGTGTTGGGTTCCTCCATAGCCATAGAAATTAGCTAGTACGAAATAATTTTGCTTGGCCGGAAAACGTCATCTCCAGCGAATTTTTTTCTCTTCTTTGCTATTTAGTCACATACAATGATACAAATATACAATACATTGTATTTTTGTATAAATACACTATTTTGTTCGCATGTATTTATGTATTCCGAAGGTCTGTATTTTTTTAATGTAGTTGTATATCACTATATTTTGTGATTTTTAGTTGTTTGAATACGGTGAACTGAATACTATGTATAGTTGTGAATAATGATTCACTGGGTCGTTGTTGTTGTAGTTGTGAATAATGAATATCTGTGAATTGAATACAACATATACAATTGAATTTAATAGAACGTATACACCTTATATCTTGATTACCTCACTGTATTTATAAATACATGGAATACAACACAGTAGCAACAAAATTTATGTAGAATTAATTTTGTTGAGTAAAATTAAGAGTGATACACGATAATTGATCATCTTTCCGTTATTAAACAGCTGGGATCTCCTATTTTTTAGGCGAATTCCGCTACTGTATTCATGAATACAGTAGCGCGAATACAGCGAATATAGTCTCGTAACAGCTAAATAATAGTTCTAGAAAGTAATTATGTATATGGTAGCTATAGGTAGGGGTGTTCATGGTTCGGTTTGGATCGGTTTTTCCTTAAAAAGAAACCAAACCAAGTAAGTCAGTTTTTAAATATTAGAACCAAACCAAACCAATTAAGTCAGTTTTTTCTCGATTCGGTTTATGTCGGGTTTTGTCAATTTTTCGGTTTTTTCGGTTATTTGTCGGTTTTTTCTTAAATATAAGACATACACTACCAAACACATATTCCGGCGACCATATTTTCAATGTAACACTACCAAATCAATTGACCTTTGAGTAATCTATTATTTACTAAAATATAATGATGATTGAATCAAATAGTGATAAATAATTTAAGGACTCAATTAAAAATATATTTTTTTTAACATGAAATGGATTCTTACACTTCATAAAAGAAAACTACCAATCAAACTAGAATATAAAGGTANTTTTAGTACAGTTTTTTTACCTTTATATTCTAGTTTGATTGGTAGTTTTCTTTTTTTAACATGAAATGGATTCTTACACTTCATAAAAGAAAACTACCAATCAAACTAGAATATAAAGGTAAAAAATTGTACTAAAAGTGCAAACGATTAACATTAACCGTAAAAAAATTTAAACTTTAAATAAAAATATACATATATATATATATATATATATATATATATATATATATATATATATATATATATATATGTGTGTGTGTGTGTGTGTGTGTGTGTGTGTAATAATAAATTTGAAATAGTTACTCCTATAGTCGGTTTGGTTCGATTTTTTTCAATTATTTTTTTATTAAAACCAAAATTAAACCAAATTTGATCGGTTTTTCAAATTCAAAATCAAAACCAAACCAAACCAAAAAGTATCGGTTTTTTTGGTCGATTTGGTTTGATTTTCGGTTCGGTTTGATTTTTCGGATTTTTATGAACACCCCTAGCTATAGGATGTTAATAGCCACTAAACAATAGTGGTTTCTGAAAATTATTCTAATTAAAGCTTGGTAATAGTTGGACGGGTTGGGCTATGACCTAGATTTTAGTCACCCGCCTATTTATTGAGTCAACCCATTCTGACTCAGCCCAAAATATCAGCTCAACACCCCTCCCCCCCTCCCTCCCCAATTGACACCCCTAGAAATACCTAATCGTCTTTCAATACAATTTGTCAATACCCAGCTGATTTTAGCTTCAACTAAGCAGCAACTTAAAGTTTTGCCAACACCATGTTCGTTCATCGAAAGACCCAGCAATGAAATCCCAAAATTTTGTCCACAAGTTGTTCAAATCAGAATAGAAACTCGATCTTAGCTCCACAATTCAAAATCAATCGAATTTCAAACACCAACACCAAGTAAATTTGAGCATCCTACCATGAAAACCTTGAATGTTATCCAGCACATATGTGAACTCAAAAACTCCCAATATTGTTTGTTGCGGCCAAACGCACACGCAAGTATACGCGGTCGTCAAGTAATAAAGTGACTAAAAGTCGGATGTCGAACCCACGAGGACTTGTGATTAACTATTAACTAAATTAGACTATCTTAATTATCTAAACAAGAATTAAACCTAGAAATATTTGATTCTAAACTAATTAAATTAAGAAATATAAATAATGAACTTTGAACAGAGAAAGAGCAGATTTTTATGATATCAATGTAATGAAAACGATCTAGGGTTATGAGCTATCTAACATTCCTATTGTATTCTTCAATTAAATTGACTAACTAATTTATCTAGTTTATTGGTTGACAGGGTTAATATTGCTCATAAGAATCTGTCGAGTTTTTACTCGCCTATTTAAGCTAACCTAACGCCTATATGTCTATGGAGTTAGAATCAACACGAACGCATTTATAATTCCTGTAAATTAACCAAGCAAGGCAATTAGGTATATGTCAATCCTAACCGCGAATCCGTTCCCCGATGCCCAGGTTCAAGAACTTACTCTACTCAATCCTATATGCAATCTAGAATTCCCACTTTCGAGTTCAATTCAAGATTCGTAGATAGTATTCAATTGGTGATCAAGCAATCAAATAATTAAGTGCAGGATTGAATAAATAAACCAATATAATAAACTAAGAAATCAAAATCAATATCTGAATAACAATAGTCATGAAATAACCACAACCCTAGAACGTGAAGTTTAGCTCCGCATAGACATGGTAGCAAAACAACAAATCATACAGAGAAACATAAAAATTACTGAGTTTGTGGAAGAAAAGATGAAACCCGACCTCCACGGCAGCTCTGTGCTTGTGTTTTACTCTCAAAAAACGTTCTCCTCTGCCTCCTTAGGTCTAAATTATCTCAAAAGTGTGTCCCCCCCTTCAAAGTGGTATTTTAGGATGTATTTATATGACCTAGGGTTGATGAGGGGCGAAATTCTTCAATCCAACTTCGGATGGGAGAGCTGGAATCCGCGTCTGCCTTCGCGCCTAGACGCGGACTTTGACGCGGATCCAGCTTTTGAAATTCTTCCATTTCGCGAAGCGCTCCGTGCCTTTGCTTCGCTTCGCTGTTTTGTGCCTTAACTTTTCTCCTTTTTCGCGTCCGACTTCGTGCCACGCACGAGAATAGACGAGCTCTCACTCCTTTAATTTCTTCTTTTTGTGTCGAATTATCATCTTTTGATCATTTATCATCCAAACTCGTTCCTACACATAAGAAACACATAATGGGTATATTTCACTTCGAAAATCATGTAATCTCCCGCGACACACATAAGAATTAATATGCAAATATACTCAAAATATGCACTTTTCATCATTTATCATTGTTCCTGGAATTTAAACTGAAAATATACTTTGCTGGCGCCAGTATAATATACTGGAGATTGGAGCACCGGTGCTCCAAACTCCAGTATATTATGCTGGACCGGTATACTTGCTGGAACTCCAATATATTATGCTGGAGTTCTAGTGTACTTATGCTGGAACTCCATCATATTATGCTGGACTCCAGCATACTTATCTTGGAACTCCAGTATAATATGCTGGAGTTCAAGTATACTTATGCTGGAACTCCAGCATAATATGCTGGAGTATTTTTCGGATTTTGAACAGTGTTATCGCTCAGATTTATCTTTACATGAAAAGTGGCTAAATATCGATTACTTTTGAAACTGGGCTATTTTTGAACGACCAGTAATAAATCTGGCTATTTTTTAATTTCACCCGTCCAATACTGGTTGAACTCTAGTACACGACCCAAAAAGTGGCTAGGCCAGTTTGAAGTAGCCCATAATAAATAATTTGAAGAATTATCCAATTTTCTCCTTCCTGACATGAAGAAGGAAGGCGTAATTTTGGGTCGTTTTAAGTCCAAATCCTCGAGGCATGGTATGTATGACTCTCTCCAGTAGAAATGGCGTGTAGTAGCCACTAATTAAGGATGTCTTTAATTTTTATCCACTAATTATAATGCTCAGCAAAAATAGCCATTACTAATAGAGAAAAGACTGTTTTACCCTTCCTTCATAAAGGTAACAGTTAGGCTTCAGGAAATTATTATGTATTTATCTCTCAATTCTGGGTAAAAGTACATGCAGTTGCCGCCATTAATGCACAAGCTAGCAGAGATCACGTGAAGTTGAGATCTAGAGAATCTTCTGGTGATTTCTCAAGTCATCCGGATAATACGGGAAGCAACTGGAGAATGGTATAGTGGAGTATTACTCCATAAGAAAAGAGTCTAATCTTCATCTTGTTCTTCGCATGCTTGGTGCTATGCATCCAAGTCTTAAATTTTCTCGTAAAAAATACTTTGATTTTGTACTTTTTGTTTAAGCAATATTAGCCAGAATCAGAAATGAGAAGTGATAAGCAGTTAGNACAGCTGCAATGGCAATGGCAATAGCTATTCGGAGGCTTTCATCTACAAATGACAAACCCATTAAGCGTCTCTACAATGGTGGCTCTCTATATTACATGGTTTGTCTTTGTTTAGTAGTAGTATCAGTTTTTTCCTTCAGTTAATTTTTCTTAACTTTTTTTTTTCCGGTCAGTTTGTTGTTGCCTTGTTAAAGTAATTCGTGTCGTTGTTGTTGTTGCAGTCATCTTTACCAAATGAAGCTATCTACGACAAGGAAAAAACTGGAGTCACCGTAAGCTCGTGATGAATTTGAATTAGTGTGTTATTTGAACTTATACTCGTCCCTTTTAGTTTCTGACTTGAAAGCCTTAACTTACAGTTACACGTTCAAAAGTTAAGGACAAGCAGTCCTTAATTTACAGTAACAAGTTCAAAAGTTAAGGACAATAGGTCCTTAACTTTGATTTCCAAGTTCAAAAGTTAAGGACAGACAGTCCTTAACTTACAGTTACACGTTCAAAAGTTAAGGACAAGCAAACTTACAGTTACAAGTTCAAAAGTTAAGAACAATAGGTCCTTAACTTTGATTTCCAAGTTCAAAAGTTAAGGACAGACAGTTCTTAACTTACAGTTACACGTTCAAAAGTTAAGGACAAGCAGTACTTAACTTACAGTTACAAGTTGAAAAGTTAAGGACAATAGGTCCTTAACTTTGACTTACAAGTTCAAAAGTTAAAGACGCTTGGTCTTGAAGTTTGAGTTTCAAGTTCAAAAGTTAAGGACATGTAGCCTTGAAGTCCTGAACTTAGAGTTCCAAGTTCAAAAGTTAAGGACATGTAGTCCTGAAGTCCTGAACTTAGAGTTTCAAGTTCAAAAGTTAAGGACATTTAGTCCTGAAGTCCTGAAGTTAAGGACATGAGCAGAAGGGTATTTTTGTCCGGCCAGTTAAAGTTTATTCAACCAGTGGCTAAAGGCTAAAGACATTTAAAACACTGGCTTTAAAATAAAGACATGAGCTGTTAGTGACTATTTGTGCACATCGCAGGCATAAGTTGCATTATGAGTTGCCAATAATATCCCTAATATGACTTTTCAATTATTAAGAGATCAATAATCCAAACGCAATATCATGACTTTGAACTTTTGTAGTTTTGCGACTCTTGTTTAGTTTAGCATCATGACCCCCCTTTAAACTATGTGGAAAGTCAAGGGATTATCTCGCACTAGCAATTTGATTTTGAAAATTGGTAAAGCATCTCTATCCACGACCGTTAGGTCCTGAGTTCGAATCCCTGTGGAGGGAAAGTGTGAAAGCACTATAAATCCTCCTAAATTGGGAGGGATAAAAAAATATAGTTTATCGTTGTTGTGAAAGAAAGTATAAAAAATTATTAAACATGGATAACGTAATATAAAACTCTTTAAGGGCAACTTCATGACCTACCAGCTACTCATATGTTTCTAGTAAAAACAATCTCAAAATTAACATTCAAAGGTGTCGATGGTCAATGAAGTTGGTAAATTTGAAGATGAGTTTCAAACACGTCAAAGATTAAAAATATAGTACTATGTATTAGAAGTGGTTGATGATTTCTTCCTATTAAAAAAACCAGTCCTAAAACCATGCAACCTTGATTTTTATCTAACTTTCATGTACTGAAAAAGGTAAAAGGCTAATTATGTTGCTGGATCCAAGCTGAGAAATGACATAATCCATGAGTGGCAAGTTAAGGATGATACAACTCACAAGTAGTTATTTCCCCGTGTACACAATAAGTGATCATTTTATCTTTGGCACATCTATTAAGGAATTACGAACTCTTAAAGAAAAAAGATGTATTCGCTAAATTAACTTTAATTAATTGTTACCTTGACACATTAGAATATCTAAATAACGGCAAATTTTGGAAAATAAAATTAATTCTTTCTTGATTATGTAAATGGACAATTATTTTGGACCAAAATAAAAAGGTAAAATGGTCACTTATTGTGGACAGAGGGATTACTAGTAAAAGAAAGCCTGACAAGACAAATGTTTCTTCGGGAATTGAGAACGCCCATAAATGGTTGCCGCAAGATTGCAGCATGCAGCTATATATAGGGGTGGCAATTTGAGCCCAAACCCGTCCAAACCGCCCAGAGATTAATGAGTTGGGCTACAAATATTTTAGTTCATGGGTCTATTTGGACTGAGCCTAAGTTAACCTATCATTTTATAGCTTATTCTGACCCATGAAGTAGCCCAAATACAACCCATGAAGCTCACCCAAAATAAAGGGTTCTCAACCCAACTGAAAGCTTGTCTAGAAATTTACTTAGTTGCCTCATCATTAGTTTCTGTATCTAAATTTGAAAATGAGAATCAAGGTATTTAATAAGTTTAAATGTAAATATGAATAATTTGTAATTAAGTTGTGATGAAATTTACTTATTTAGAAATAATATAAAAGATATTTTTCAACTTACAAATTTTAAATACTAAATTGTTATTTAAAAAAATATATTTTGATTTTCAAAATACTAAAACATGGATCAAGTTGGCGGGTTGAGTTATGACCCATTGTTTAGCCCATCTTTACCCAACCCATCTTAGTCCAAGTACGCTTTCGGTTGGGTTGGATAATGACCCATTTATTGACCTAACTCATCTTGATCCGCTCAAATTCAGCCAAACCCGTCCGTTTGTCGCTCCTAACTGCATATTCCCAATAATAGAACTTTGGCATTACAGAAGATTCTAACAATAGCTCGTTAGTCAATCTTTCATAATCGCACAAAAGAAGGGGCAGCTAATACCAAAAAGAAAAAGGGGGAAACATACATAATTGTACGTACTAGTTTTCAAGCCACAAACCTTAACTTTCTTACATAACAGTTAAAATCTCCATTTCATAAGCGAACTGATATGGAAGGAATTCAGTGAGCCGAGTCCGGAACCTTTTTATTGTCTTTTGGACAAATGTAACGTTAATACGTGTAAAAAAGAAGAAGATACATTTCTATATGTAACGTCGAAATTGAAAACGCTATACCTTAACGGTAACTATTGCCGTTAGGGTATAGCGTAAAGAATAATCACGATATATCCTCTGACGATTTGACTGTCAGGTTTAGCGTACAGAATTCATACGCTATTCCTGTAGCGTTAAGAATGTTGGGTTTTTGTATTTAATATATATTAAATACATAAAAGAGGGTGAATGGGAAATGGAGGGAAATGAAATTTTTGAGTGAAATTTTAAGTTTCCCCCCCTTGGTTGGAAGAGGAAGAGGTTTTTTATGGGTATATAAGCAATTGCTCTTCTTCTAGCTCTTAAAGAGTTGAGAAGAAAGCAAGCCTCGTGCCGTGTCGTCGTCGCTCGCTCGCTCGGCTCGGCTTCGGCTTCGGCTTCGGCTTCGGCTTCGGCTTCGGCTACGGCTACGGCTTCGGCTTCGGTTTCGGCTTCGGATTCGGATTTGGATTTGGATTTGGTCAAATGATCGATTGATTGATTAACTTTTTGGACCAAATTTATTTGTTAATAGTAAAATATTAACAGAAATATTATTAAATATTTGTTTTAATAACAGAATATTAATATTAAATATTAATATTAAATCCAATCCGTTTTTCTGTTTTGGTAACAGAAAAGTAACTACCCTTTTCAATTTTCCCTCTTTATTGTTGAGTAAATGGCCATTTATGTAATGACATTTATGTTGTGGCCGTTTTGCATAAACAGCCATTCTGAAGAGTTGCACCTCTTCAGATTTCAGCCCAACTTTGGCTATAAATACAACACTATTCTGCTCAGAATTTCACTACGATTTTCTGAGTTTCTTCTCCTTCTTCTGCATACTTTTAGCATCAAACAAAGCAAAAGTAAGTGTGATTTGCTTCCGAACTTTGTATTCGCTGAAACACTGGGGTTTGCAGTACCACTACACCAGTGTGTAATTCATTCTATCCTGGGAGGAAATAATCCATAACTTTGGGTACTAGGAGGGGATTAAATTCCTTAAGGAAACACTGTGAATTCAGCGGGCTCGAATTGGTTTTCTGTCATTTCTGTTTATGTTCATTTCTGTTTATATTCATTTATATTTTCAGAATTATTTTACAAATACAGTATACTAACAAGCTTAAGGAATTTAATATATTTTCTGTATTTGTACTTATTGTTTCTGGAAGAGTAAAATCTTTGTGGTTTTGTACTCTATTAAAATCTACGTGATTTTAACGTTTGTGTCATTCTTTTACATAAATGACTAATGAGAATGAGAACCAAGTTGTTCCAATGGTGACTGCCAATGCCTCAACAAGCCGAACGACACCGGCAGCATTGGCACCGGCGGAGAAACCCAGAAAAATTTTCGGGATTGATTTCAAGCGCTGGCAGTAAAAGATGTTCTTCTATTTGACTACTTTAAGTCTCCAGAAGTTCATCAAGGAAGATGTTCCTATGCTNAAATAAATAAATAAATAAATAACGTATTTTACATTTAGAGACTAACTTTGGTCGCCAAAATTATATTATTAAAATAATAAAGCGACCAAAGTTGGTCGCTACAGTCAATACCCGGAATATTTGGTCCTTTTACCTTAGAGACCAAAGTTGGTCGCTAATTAGCGACCAACTTTGGTCCCTAAAATAAAGGGACCAGCAATATAGCGACCAGGCATGTTTGGTCGCTTTTTGGTCGCTTTTAGGCCTATAAGCGACCAACTTTGGTCGCTTGTGGTCGCTTTCTATCGGATTTCTAGTAGTGGAAGTACCACTACACCAGTGTGTAATTCGTTCTATCCTGGGAGGAAATAATCCATAACCTTGGGTACTAGGAGGGGATTAAATTCCTTAAGGAAACACTGTGAATTCAGTGGGCTCGAATTGGTTTTCTGTCATTTCTGTTTATGTTCATTTCTGTTTATATTAATTTATATTTCCAGAATTATTTTACAAATACAGTATGCTAACAAGCTTAAGGAATTTAGTATATATTCTATATTTGTACTTACTGTTTTTGGAGAGTAAAACCTTTGTGGTTTTGTACTCTATTGGAGATTAAAATCTACGTGATTTTAACGTTTGTGTCATTCTTTTACAGAAATGACTAATGATAATGTGAACCAAACGGCGACTGCCAATGCCTCAACGAGCCGAACAACACCAGCAGCATTGGCACCGGCGGCGAAACCTGGAAAATTTTCCGGGATTGATTTCAAGCGCTGGCAGCAAAAGATGTTCTTCTATTTGACTACTCTAAGTCTCCAGAAGTTCATCAAGGAAGATGTTCCTGTGCTGCCCGATGAAACTCCAGAAACTGAACGCTTTCTCGTAATTGAGGCGTGGAAGCATTCAGATTTTTTGTGCAAGAATTATATTCTAAGCGGACTGGAGGATGCTTTGTATAACATCTACAGTAGCGTGGAAACGTCAAAAGCATTGTGGACTGCGCTTGAAAAGAAATACAAAACCGAAAATGCCGGATTGAAAAAGTTTGTTGCTGCAAAGTTTTTGGACTATAAAATGGTAGATAGCAAGTCTGTTATTACCCAAGTCCAGGAATTGCAAGTGATTATTCACGATCTCCTTGCTGAAGGTATAAATCAAATTAATATTGATGTTGAAAGTAGTAATCTTAGCATTTTTACTAACAGAAATTTCATTGAAGGTCTTGTCATCAATGAAGCATTCCAAGTAGCAGCGATGATTGAGAAGTTGCCTCCTTTGTGGAAGGACTTCAAAAACTACTTGAAGCACAAACGCAAGGAAATGTTCCTTGAAGATTTCATTGTTCGGTTGAGAATCGAAGAGGACAACAAAGCTGCTGAAAAGAGAGGCCGTGGGAACTCAACAATAATGGGAGCAAATATTGTTGAAGAGAACAAAAAGAGGAAGAAGGCTTTTGGACCGAAATACAACCCAAGCAAGAAGAGGTTCAGTGGAAACTGCTACAACTGTGGAAAAACCAGACACAAATCTATGGAGTGTCGTGCTCCGAAGAAAGACAAGAAGAAGGGTCAAGCAAACATGGTTGAAAAGCATGATGATGTTGATGACTTATGTGCCATGCTTTCCGAATACAACTTGGTGGGCAATCCTAAAGAGTGGTGGATTGATTCTGGAGCCACTCGCCATGTTTGTGCTGTTAGAGAAGCTTTTGCTACTTATGCTCATGTTGGACCCGATGAGACAATTTCTATGGGAAATGCTTCAAAGGACAAGATTGAAGGATGTGAGAAAATATTTCTCAAAATGGCTTCCGGCAAAGTGGTGACTTTGAACAACATCCTTCATGTTCCCGAGATTAGAAAGAATTTAGTCTCTACTGGACTTCTTGTTAAGAATGGTTTTAAATGTGTTTTTGTTTCCGATAAGGTTGTAATAAGTAAGAATGAAATGTTTGTAGGAAAAGGTTACCTCACTGAGGGCCTTTTCAAGCTGAATGTAATGCTTGTTGAAAATAATAATAAAATTTCAGCTTCGTCTTACTTACTTGAGTCAAATGAATTATGGCATATGCGTTTGGGTCATGTCAATTATAAAACCTTACGGAAAATGATTAATTTGGAAGTATTGCCCAAGTTTGAATGTGACAAATCAAAATGTCAAGTATGTGTGGAATCTAAGTATGTTAAACATCCCTATAAGTCAGTTGAAAAGAATTCAAATCCTTTAGACTTAATTCACACAGATATTTGTGATATGAAGTCAATACCATCTCGCGATGGAAAGAAGTATTTCATAACTTTTATTGACGATAGTACTAGATATTGCTATGTTTACTTACTTAATAGTAAAGATGAAGCAATAGACGCATTCAAGCAATACAAAAATGAAGTTGAAACGCAACTTAACAAGAAAATCAAAATGATAAGAAGTGATAGGGGTGGTGAATATGAATCTCCTTTTGAACAAATATGTTTAGAATATGGAATTATTCATCAAACAACGGCCCCTTACACGCCCCTATCCAATGGGATTGCAGAAAGAAAGAATCGTTCATTAAAGGAGATAATGAACGCATTATTGATAAGTTCTGGTTTGCCACAGAACTTGTGGGGGGGAAGCCGTTCTTACGGCTAGCCGAATACTAAATCGAGTACCGCATAGCAAAACACAATCCATTTCATATGAAAAATGGAAAGGAAGGAAGCCCAACTTGAATTATTTTAAAGTGTGGGGGTACTTGGCAAAAGTGCAAGTTCCTAAACCCAAAAGGGTAAAAATAGGACCAAAACCGTTGATTGTGTTTTCATAGGATATGAGACTAATAGTAAAGCATATTGATTTCTGGTTCATAAATCAGAAAATCCTGACATTCATAATAATACGGTTATAGAATCAGATAATGTTGAGTTCTTTGAAAATATATATCCGTATAAAAAGGAATGTGAGTCAATTGGTGAAGGATCTAAACGACCTCGGGAAGAAACATACTGTTTGACTCAAAAGATACTAACTCCACCACTTTACAAGGATGCATACTGTTTGACTCAAAAGATACTAATTACTTTGTAAGAGAAAATAATCAAAATGAATCAAAGGTAAATCGTAATCGAATATAACTAGACCTAGAAATATATATTATGCTTGTGATTGTTTCAACAACTTGGATATTCAAAAGAGAGTAAGAGAAAGCTTGTTGAGAGAGAGAGAGAAATAGAAAGAAATGATAGCTTCTTATTGAAAAGATCATCCCTTACAACATTGGGATTCTCCTTTATATAACAAGCGAACCCCATCAAAAAATAATAAAATAATACAGGGATAGGTCACGTGCTTTCGAGGAGACGACGAGACTCAAGGGCATACTTTCGCTCTGACATTCTTGGGTCATCCCCTCCACTTCGACTATTGCATAGTCGGGGGTCGTTGCTTACCATAGTGGGCAGAATTTGACCCCATACAGATAGTCCCTCCGTTCGTTGGTGACGTAACGAAGTGCGTCGCCGATGGACGGAACCTATGATCCTTGTACTAGGAAAATTTTGACCATGTTTGGAGACGACGACGTGGGGGGACGATTGTTTGAATTTGTCGATCTATTGGCGCGCAATCCCTTCCCTGAGATGACGTCACCATATGCAGGCGTCATCATTACGCGTGTTCCCGAGGAAGTACAAAGGTGTTCTGATGCTTGGTTTCCCGCGCCTGTTTGGGGTTTTGCCTCTTCGATTTCAACGCTACCCAACCCTATAAATAGGGGAAGGGTTCAACTTAACCTAACTTTAGATCATCTGCAAATGTTTTCCAACTATTTCAAGAAAAACGCTCTCTTTTTACGAAAAATCACCGCTTCCCTGAAAGTACACTTGTGGTTGCGTAGTACATCACTCCTTAATCGGAAACCATGACAAAATCTAAACGGGATAACGCTCCGGGGGTTCGTATTAATAAATCATCTGACATACCGCCTCCATCTGGCGGCGATAAAGGAGAGAAAGGGGAGGATCTCACCCCTCTTACCGTAGATAACGTGCTCCCGAAGCAACTCCTTATTAGGAGGGACTTTCAAAGGGATCTCCCGAACAACCTTGGGAGAAATCTGAGTTAAAGCAAACTGATTTAGATACTCTTCGTGCGTCGTATGATATACCCGACCACGTGGAGATGGGTTTAGCAGGAGCGGACTACGCGAACACCCATAGACCGGGATACTGTACGTTTTATGAATATCCATTTTTGATCGGCTACGGCCTCCCCATTTTTCCATTGGCGGAGGAACTTTGCCGTTACTACAACATGTGTCCCGCCCAGCTCACTCCGTATACCCTAAAGGTATGTAGGGTAATGTCAACATACGCGGAGCTGGTCGGGCTGGAGGTCTCCGTCCACCACCTATTGCAGCTATTTAGTGCCAGCTATCTGAGGGGCACCATGCTGCATCTAAAGAGTCGTGGCTCAAAGGGGTTGGTTGTGCAAACTGACGATCGGGCTAACCGGGGCTATTGGCATAGATACTTCTTTATCAAGACGGAGCACCTGGTGTCTAACCCCATCGGATTCCCTGAGAGGTGGAATTCGAGATGTAAGTATTACTATCCGTTGAGTCGTTTAACGTACGTGACTTTAGCGGTTCCGATTATACCATCCTTATGATTTTTCTGTTATTTTGCAGCTATAGCTCACGTCCCCCGGTTCATAACCATATTAAGCAGTGGGTGTCCGGTCTACTGCCTCTCGCGGAAGAGACCCGTACGTGGCTGAATTCATTGAACGTTACGGTCCCGCGAGCCCTTCAGGTATTTCTTCGACTTTAATTAGTCGTTTTCACAAACTTCGTCGGCTAAATCACTTTTATTGCCAGGTCGAAGTGCTCCTAAGAGGAGGGCGACGGCATCCGCCTCCTCCCGATCAGATGTTGGTCAGACTACATAGGAAATACTTTATGCTTCTGTCAGGGAAGGGGTGACCGTAGCCTCTTTACAAGAGGCTGCTCCTGCAGAGGTGGCTATAAATGAGGCGGGGCCATCGACATTTTCTCCGCAATCTGCGGACGAGCCTTCCGAGGGAAAGGAGCCTGAGGAGAGAAAAAGGAGGAGGCTCGTGACGGGTAAGGCGGTGGCGACTGGAGATAAAGAGGGTGACACGCCTCGCCAAACAACTAGGCCCGTCTTTATGGCCGACGCCATCCGTTCGGGAGGCCGGCCAACCAGATAAGTGCTAATGTTGGTACCATCTCGGCTCGTGTTGCCGAGGGTAGCTCATCGCCCCTTGTTGGTGGCGACGTTGGGGGACCAACTACTGAGGCCGCCCACGGGAAGAGGTGGTGGAAAACTCTGCACGCGTGGAGATGACAGCAGACGGATCCGGCCGCCGCATCGTTATTCCAGGGGCTTACAACTTATTACAGCACAGCGAGCGGGCTGCACTGGAGATGGCCCTACTGTGTGCTACCCCTGAGCGCGAGATGCTGAGCGTTGTCAGCGATGCAGAGCTGTCACGGAGGGTCGCTGGCATGGCGTTACAGGTAACTTCTCTGTTCTTCCGTGTGTCGTGAAGTTGATTTTGATGCGTACTAACTTACTTGCATGTATATATCTTCTTCTTTAGACCCTGGTTTTGGAAGTGGAGAGGAGGCGCCGTGAGGAGAAGAGAACGACCATTTTTGATAAGATGGTGAAGAAGTATAAACGGTATCGCTCCAAGCATCAAGCGGCGGCGAATCTTTTCCGGCAAGATCCACAATTCCAGGTGTTCCGGGAGGGCCTCGAACAGAGGGAGGCACAATTGAGCCGCAGGGCGGCAGAGCTGGAGAAAATGGATGAGGAGTTGGTGAAGGCTGTGGCTCGTAATAGCGAGCTGGAATCACTCCTCAAGCTGAGGGAGGAGGAGTTGGATCTTAGCCGTGGAGTGGCGGCGGAGGTAGCCGATCTTCACCGTAGGGTGGTGGCTTTGACAGCCGAGCTCGAAGCTAAGGCGGCTGAGATCGATGTCCTTAGGCGTACTGCCCCGCCACGTCCCGGGGACGCGACCCAAGATGCGCACGAGATGTGGGTATATGCGGAGGCCAAATTGGACGTATATAAAAAACTTCTTGTTGCGGGACGTGCCTCCGAGGAGGAAGTTCGGGAGCAGTGGCGTGAGACTCGTGCCGCTCGTGTAGCTTGTGGGTACAGCTCCGACTCTCCTGACCGAGAGGGCTACACTTCGGAGGATGTCAACCAGCTCGAGTCCGACCCATGGTATAATGAGACTTACCGTCTCGGTGGCGACAGTCGAGAAGGAGAGCAAGCGGGTGGCGATGGTAAATCTGGCGAGGCTCCTTAAGATTTGTATAGGTTTTGCCTTTTTTCTTTTTGGAATGTAATGGGGGTTCTCCATGGGACTAAATGTATATAATTTTTGTCATAGTGAAAGAATTATACTTTTGTTGTTGTTCTTTTGTGTTGTTCTTTGTTTATATATATTTTGTCACCGTCGAGCTTGGCTGGCGCATCGGTTGTGACGGCTTTTGGCCCGCAGGATGTAACTTCAACTGTCGTTGAAGTGTTATTCATCGTCGTCGAGCGTGGTCGACGATCATTGGCGATGGCCTCTGGCCCATAGGGTGTAACTTCGACTGTCGTTGAAGTATTCCTTGTCGTCGTCGAGTGTGGTCGACGATTATTGGCGATGGCCTTTGGCCCATAGGGTGTAACTTCGACTGTCGTTGAAGTGTTACCTGTCGTCGTCGAGCGTGGTAGACGATTATTGGCGATGGCCTTAGCCCATAGGATGTAACTTCAACTGTCGTTGAAGTGTTATCCGTCGTCATCGAGCGTGGTCGACGATCATTGGCGATGGCCTTAGCCCATATGATGTAACTTCAACTGTCGTTGAAGTGTTATCCGTCGTCGTCGAGCGTGGTCGACGATCATTGGCGATGGCCTTTGGCCCATAGGGTGTAACTTCGACTGTTGTTGAAGTGTTACCTGTCGTCGTTGAGCGTGGTCGACGATTATTGACGATGGCCTTAGCCCATAGGATGTAACTTCAACTGTCGTTGAAGTGTTATCCGTCGTTGTCGAGCGTGGTCGACGATCATTGGCAATGGCCTTTGGCCCATAGGGTGTAACTTCGACTATTGTTGAAGTGTTACATGTCATCGTCGAGCGTGGTCGACGATTATCGGCGATGGACTTAGCCCATAGGATGTAACTTCAACTGTCGTTGAATTGTTATCCGTCGTCGTCGAGTGTGGTCGAGATCATTGGCGATGGACTTAGCCCATACGATGGAGTTGGTAGCCTTAGCCGCTTACATAATGGAGTTGGTGGCCTTAGCCGCTTACATAATGGAGAAGGTGGCCTTAGCCGCTTACATAATGGAGAAGGTGGCCTTAGTCGCTTACATAATGGAGAAGGTGGCCTTAGCCGCTTACATAATGGAGAAGGTGGCCTTAACCGCTTACATAATGGAGAAGGTGGCCTTAGCCGCTTCCATAATAGAGAAGGTAGCCTTAGCCGCTTACATAATGGAGAGGGTGGCCTTAGCCGCTTACATAATGGAGACTCGACTAGGCTAGTCCCTTTATTATATCGGCCTGGAGAACACGTCGACTGGCTGATATGATAAACCTGTCTCCATACGCCCCTGGGTGTCCCCTTCACCGCCTCGTTAAAAACCTCCCCGAGAAAACCCAATTGGGACAAAACTCAGGTAAGGGAAAAAGAGTAAGACTCGGGAGACGCCCCTTAAAAATGGAAGTACTTGATGTGGGCGATGTTCCAGTTGTTCTGGAGTATTTTTCCCTCCATTGTTTCCAACTGGAATGCTCCTTTGCCTGCATCTGCTGTTATTTTATATGGCCCGCTCCAATTGGTGCCCAGTTTCCCTTCGCTTGGGTCTTTTGACGCCAAAGTTTTGGCTTTGAGGACGTAGTCGCCTACTTTGAGCGGTCGTATTTTAGCTTTTCTGTTGTAATACCTTTCGACCTGTTGCTTTTGAGCTGTCATTCTTATGTGGGCCATATCCCTTCGTTCTTCTGCCTCGTCGAGGTCTTGAAGCCTACCTATGTCGTTGTTTACTCCGCTGGTATGTGAATATCTCAGGTTCGGTTCTCCGATTTCGACTGGTATAACCGCGTCGGTTCCGTAGACCAGTGAGTACGGTGTTTCTCCTGTGCTAGATTTGGGCGTTGTCCGGTATGCCCATAGTACCTCCGGTAGTAATTCGGGCCAGATTCTTTGGCTTCTTTGAGTTTCTTCTTCAGTATGTTTAATATTATTTTGTTGGAGGATTCTGCTTGGCCGTTGGCGGCGGGGTGATATGGCGTGGAGAGTATCCGTTTGATGTGCCATTTGTCAAAGAACTCCGTTATCTTTTTGCCGATGAATTGGGGGCTGTTATCGCAGCTGATTTCTTTGGGGATGCCGAAGCGGCATATGATGTTTTTCCATATGAAGGCGATGACTTCTTGTTCGCGTATTTGGGCGTACGCTCCTGCTTCTACCCACTTGGAGAAATAGTCAGTCAAAACTAACAGAAATCGTACCTTTCCTCGTCCTGCTGGTAGGGGACCGATTATGTCCATCCCCCATTTGATGAAGGGCCAAGGTGATGTTACTGAGTGTAGGGGTTCTCCCGGTTGATGTATCATAGGGGCGTACTTTTGGCACTACTCGCACCTACGAACGTACTCTGCTGCCTCCTTTTTCATTGTGGGCCAGTAGTACCCGGCTTGGATGATGCAACGGACGAGAGCGCGATTGCCGGTATGTGCGCCAGAGTGGCCCTCGTGTACATCTTCGAGTACTTGCCTTGTTTGGTGTGGCCCCAAGCACTTAGCGAGGGGTCCGCCAAACGTTCTTTTGTACAGATCATGACTTATTAGGCAGTATCGGGCAGCTTGTACGCGGAGCTTATTGGCTGCTTTTTTGTCGAGCGGGAGTGTCCCGTCCTGCAGATAGGAGATAAAATGGTTGCGCCAGTCCCAAGTTAGATTTAAAGAGAGTACCTCAGTGTGATCTATGGCTGAATGGAGGAGGGTGACTATGTTTCCCTTGTTGATGTTTTTGGTGGCTGCAGCCAATTTGGCTAGGCCGTCTGCTTCGATGTTCTGAGGCCCTCGGGATTTGTTCCAGGCGGCATTCGTCGAATTCGGGCATCAACTTGTGAATTTCTAATTGATATTTCTGCAGTCTCTGTTCCTTGATCTGGTAAGTCCCGGTGACCTGGTTTACCACGAGTTGCGAATCGCAATGGAGGATGAGTCGTCGGGCTCCGTACTTGATGGCCAACTTCATACCTGCAATCACAGCCTCGTACTCGGCCTCGTTGTTAGTCATCTTGGGGCATCGTATGGACTGACGAATTATTTCGCCCGTGGGGACCTTGAGTACGAGTCCCAATCCCGATCCCGAGGCGTTGGAAGCGCCGTCAGTGTAGAGGGTCCAGAGGTCGGTACTAGGAGTGGCACGAATGGCCTCTAGTTCCGCTTCCGGCAGAATCTCTGTACTGAAGTCGGCGACAAAATCTGCAAGTACCTGCGACTTGATGGCGTTTCTCGGGTGATAGGATATGTCGTGCTCGCTGAGCTCTATGGCCCATCTGGCGAGCCTGCCCGATAGCTCGGGCTTGTGTAGGATGCTTCTCAGGGGGAAGGTCGTTATAACTTTTATAGGATGACACTGAAAGTAGGGTCTAAGCTTTCGTGAAGCTACGACCAGTGCCAGAGCCAGCTTCTCGAAGTGTGGATACCGTATTTCGGCGTCCACTAGGGTTTTGCTGATATAGTAAATAGGTGACTGCGTACCTTTGTTTTCACGGGCCAGGACTGCGGTGACGACGACTTCGGACACTGCCAGGTATACTAGCAAGGGTTCGCCAGGGTTTGCTTTAACTAGCAATGGTGGCGAAGACAGGTATTCTTTCAGCTTTTTTAAAGCCTCGGCGCATTCCTCGTTCCATTGTAGTCCGTGATCTTTTCTTAATACGTTAAAAAAATTTATGGCACCTGTCGAAGGATCGCGAGATGAACCTGGATAGGGCGGCTATTCGCCCTGTCAGCTTTTGTACCTGTTTTTTACTGTGCAAGGTCTTGGGTATTGCGTCTATCGCCTTGATCTGGTCAGAATTGACTTCGATACCTCGTTGTGATACGAGGAAACCCAAGAACTTCCCTGATGCTACGCCGAAGGCGCATTTTTCTGGGTTTAATTTCATCATGTACTGTCGTAGTATCTCAAAGGCTTCTTTCAGATGGTCGAGGTGGTCTTCTTTGTTTGCCGACTTTACCAGCATATCGTCGATGTAGACCTCCATGGTCTTGCCAAGCTGTTCCTTGAACATTCTGGTAACTAGCCTCTGATACGTCGCCCCTGCGTTTTTGAGTCCGAAGGGCATCACCTTGTAGCAATATGTTCCCTGGTGGGTGATGAAAGTTGTCTTTTCTTGGTCCTCCTCGGCCATCATGATCTGGTTATAGCCGGAGTAGGCATCTAGGAAGCTTAGCAGCTCATGTCCTGCTGTGGCGTCGATCAACTGGTCGATGTGAGGTAATGGGAACTAGTCCTTCGGGCATGCCTTGTTAAGGTCTGTGAAATCTACGCACATCCTCCACTTCCCGTTTTTCTTTTTGACCATGACGACATTGGCGACCCATTGGGGATATTTTGATTCCCTTATGGACCCGTTGGCCAGTAGTTTATCTACCTCTTCGCTGACGGCCTCGTTGATTGCGGCGTTGAACTTTCTTCTAACTTGCCGCACGGGTGGATATAGTGGGTCGACGTTCAGTTTGTGGGTGGCAATGTCTCTTGGTATCCCCGGCATATCTGAATGAGAAAAAGAAAATAGATCTACGTGGTTAGTTAAAAATTCATGGTACTTGGGTCGCAGAGGCTGTGACCGATGTAGGCTTTTTTTGAGTGGTCGGTGCTGTCCAGTTGTACTAGGTTGAGATCCTCGACCGTTGCTTTGCAGGCTTCTACGATGTCCGGATCTTTGATGGCTTCCCTTGTCGGGTCGACCTTAGTCCCCGACACGGCTGATTGCTATGCTTCCGCACTTGCTCCTTTCAACTGCTTGGTGTGTGAGTAGTCTTGAGCGATTCGGTATCATTCTTGCGCGGTGCGCGGCTCGCCCCGAATGCTAAATATTTCCTAAGGGGTGGGGAACTTGATCACTTGGTAGAAGCTTGAGGGGACTGCTCGCATGGCGTGTATCCACGGGCGTCCTATGATGGCGGTGTAGGCTGTTTCTTGGTTCATGACGTGGAAAGTGGTTTCCAGTGTAACTCCTCCTGCTAAAATCGGCAATGATACCTCCCCGGAGGTTCGTTCTACTGCATTGTTAAAACGTGTCAGTGTTATGCAACGCGGTATTATCCTATCTTCGAGCCTCATTTGCACGAAGACCCTTGGATGGATAATACAGGCGCCGCTTCCGTCATCAACCATGATTCTCTTAACATCAGTGTCAGTAATACGTAAAGTTATGACCAAAGCATCATAATGAGGAAAAGACAAACCGTCGGCATCTGACTTATCGAAGGTGATACTCTCTTCGAAGTCATCATACCGTTCGTGGGCGATTGTTCGCTTTAGTTTGTGCGAAGTGGTGAACTTTACATGGTTGATTGCTGAATCGTCGCCTCCTCTGACGATCATGTTGATGGTGCGTGCTGGCGAAGGCGGCTTTGGCGGCCCTTGAGGTTGATCCCGCCCTCGTGCGAAGTTGATCTTTCCCTTATCGCTGAGCAGCTCCCTCAAGAATCCTTGTTCAGCATTCTAACCACCTCCTGCCGTAGCCCTATGCAATCTTCGGTTTTGTGCCCTCGTTCTTGGTGGAACTCGCATAGGACATTTGACTTCCTCATGGCGGGGTCTGATTTCATCTTCTGCGGCCATTGTACCTTGGTGCCCAGCTTCTCCAGTGCGTACACTATTTCTGAGGGAGACACACAAAAGTTATGGGCGGATAATAAAGGGGGCATACCTCTTTCATTACGGAGTGGGGCGACATGTCGCTGCAGTGCTTCTGTGTGTCTAGGCGGTGGAGGATGCGAGGATCTGACGTAAGGCTGCTGCCTTTCTTTGTTGAAGCGCGAGGATTGTTCCCGCCGGCCCTCGCTACGTCGATCCCTCCTTGCTTCTGACTGTATTGTCATGAGCCGCTGGATTGGTCCGTTGAGGTCATCCTCGTCGGCTCGTACCTCGGCACAGTAGGCGTTGTGGATCTCCTCCCATGTGGTGGGAGGATACTTCATGAGTCGGCTTAGTAGCTTTTTGGTCGCTCTCGAACCATCTCTGCTCAGCCCGTTTTGGAAAGTTGCGACCGCCATGCCTTCCGATACGTTTGGTAGGCTCATCCTTACTCTGTTGAATCTGGCCAGGAAGTCCCTGAGTCCTTCTCCTACGGTTTGCCTGACAGCGAAGATATCGTTGACCCTGGCCTCTGCTTTCTTAGCTCCTGCATGGGCGGTGGCGAACTTATCCGCCATTTCTTCAAAGGTTGATATCGTTCTGGCTGGCAGCTGTGAGTACCATGTTAGCGCCCCCCCCCCCTCCCGTCAACGTTTCTCCGAACTTTTTCAGCAGTACGGATGGTACTTGTTCCTTTGACAGATCGTTACCCTTCACAGCGGTCACATAGTAGATCAGGTGGTCTCCGGGGTCCGTCGTCCCGTCATATATCCTTAAAGTAGGGTGGCATCTTGAAGGTCTTTGGGATCGGGTGAGGTGCAGCTTCTTCGTTGTATGGCTGTTCGATGAATCTTCCCACGTCGCACTTTGGTAGTAACTTAGGAGCGCCGAGAATTTTGTCTACTCTTTCCTGATGCTCTTTCATCTGATCCCGAAGTGCCTTGTTTTCATTCTCCATTTCCTCCATTTTTTTTAAGGATGGCTGCAAGTGTGCCATCGCTGGTCTGGCCATTGGTGTGGTTGTTGTTTGTACGTACAGTATCGTGTTCACTGGTGGTAGCGATGTCTGTCGTCAACGGGTTCTTAATGTTGCTTTGGGGCGATTTTTCGAGCAAGCTGCCTAGGGTGTTCGTCAGCCATTCTTCCAGTAGCTTCTTGACCACCGGGGGTGGTGCTTCTTTGACTGCAGACGTGGAAGCCCCCTTTTCTTGCATGATCGTCAGATCTTCAGATGGGGAGGGTGAGATTTCTCCCTCTTGAGTGTTACCAGGTGTTGTGCTCAAGATGTTTTCTCTGCCGGCCTCGTTGAGGGGGCCCATGAGGTTGGTTGTGACGCCTGCTATTGCTTTCAATCTTGCGTCATTTTTCGCCATTTTTCGATTTCAGTAGGGTGTGAAGGAAGGTGGTTTATTTTTGATGTTCTAGGTGCAAACTATGATTTCGATTGCCGAAATCCCCACAGACGACGCCAAATTGTTTGACTCAAAAGATACTAATTACTTTGTAAACGAAAACAATCAAAATGAATCAAAGGTAAATCGTAATCGAATATAATTAGACCTAGAAATATGTGTTATGCTTGTGATTGTTTCAACAACTTGGATATTCGAAGAGAGTAAGAGAAAGCTTGTTGAGAGAGAAAGAGAAAATAGAAAGAAAAGATAGCTTATTATTGAAAAGATCTCTCCCTTTACAATATTGGGATTCTCCTTTATATAACAAGAGAACCCCCTCAAAAAATAATAACACAGGGATAGGTCATGTGTTTTCGAGGAGACGACGAGACTCAAGGGCACACTTTCGCTCTGACATTCTTAGGTCGTCCCCTCTACTTCGGCTATTGCTTAGTCGGGGGTCGTTGCTTATCATAGTGGGCAGAATTTGACCCCAACAATGGCTTTTCCACTTTACATTTATTATAAGTATTTAACTTTTTTCTTTTTAAGTATCCAATTTTGTTTACTCGATTAAAACACGTAATACTTCCATAAAAGTCTCGATGTTTAAAATGTAAAAAAGAAGGGATCCTACATAAATAACACCTCAACTTAGCAAAAATTTTCAAGTATTAAACTTTGTGCGAGACATATTCCTGTACTGGTAAAAAGTAGAAATCTCTTATGCACCCGATGATGCTAGGTAGGAAGTGTATTTGTTTTCTATAGAAAAAAGTTAAAATTTATCTTTTACGGCATTTTCATTAAAATATCTTTTTCCTACTCATTTATATTAAACTTTAACCTGCTGTTCTTATTTTTTTCTTTTCTTCTCTTCCTATCTTTTCTTTTTTCCCTACCATATCTCTTTTATAATTTTTCCATGTACATTTTCCTTCCCTTATTTCTTTTGCTTTTTTCCCCTCTTGCAACATAATTGACATGAAAGTTACACAAAGTGTTTGACAACACTTTAATAATTTAAAACCTTTTAGCTGCGTTGCAAGATGTATAAGTTGGATAAAATGACTTCCAATTCGATGATTTCTCAGTTCATGCACCTATCTTCTAGAAAAATAAAAAATATATTTTTTTGGGTAAAATAAATATATATTACTTGGATACTGATATATCATAGATTATGAAAGTTTTATATTTGATATAACACATCACAACTAAAAAAGAGTTTTAAATATTCGAAAGGAACAATCAACCCTTGAGAGAATAAAGTTTAGTGATTTAGATGATCCTCAAAAGATACTAGATACCTTATAAGTGAGAACAATCGAAATGAATCAAGGATCAATCGTAATCGAAGATAATAAGACCTAGATATGTGTGTTATATTTGTTATAGCTTCTACTAGATTGGATATTCAAGAGAGAGAGAGATAGAGAGAGAGAGATCTTGTTCAATAAAAATGAAAAATTCTCCCTTTACAACCTTGGGATCCTCCTTTATATAATAGGAGACCCTCCTTAAAATAATAAAATAATGCAGAGATTGGTCGCGCTACTTCGAGAGAGAGACGACGGAACCGATGATACACTTCACGCCGATATTCTTAGGCCGTGCCCTCACTTCGGTTAGCGTATACTCGTTGGTCGTTCCTACCAACGTGGAGACGTAATGGGCAGAATTTGACCCTATACAGTTAGTCCCTCCGTTCGTCGGCGATGCATCGAGGTGCGTCCTCGATGGACGGAACCGCGAACCTTATTTTGGGAGAATTTGACCATGCTTGAAGACGGCTGCACGAATGAGAGGGAACGAGTGAACATTTGAGTTTATTGAAATGCTGACGCGCGGTTCCTTTTTCAAAGTGACGTCATCACACGCAGGCGTAATCATTGCGCGTCTTCACGAGGAAGCGCAAAAGGTGTTCTGATGCTCGATTTCCCGCGCCCGTTTGAATTCCGCCTCTTCGATTTCAACGCCACCCAACCCTATAAATAGGGGAAGGGTTTAACTTGATCCAACTTTCGATCATTTACAAGCATTTTCTGACCTTTTAAGAAGGCATTTCCTTTCTTCGAAACCCCACCGCTTCTCAGAGATCACATTTTCCGTTGTGTCATACACCGTTTCCTGAACGGAAATTATGGCAAAACTTCGAAGGGATAATAATCCGAAGGCTCTTGATAATACGCCGTCTGATGTACCGCCTCCATCTGGCGGTGATGAGGGAGACGGAGAAGAAGAACTCACTCCCCTTACCGTGGACAACGTGTTACCGAAGCAACTTCTTGTTAGGAGAGACTTCCAAAAGGATTCTCCCGCGCAGCCCTCGGAGAATTCTGAGTTAACACAGGGTGACTTAGATGACCTTCGCACGTCGTTCGGTATACTTGCTCATGTGGAAATGGTCTCGGCGGGGACGGATTATGCGAACATCCACAGACCGGGATATTGCTCGTTCTATGAATATCCCTTTTTAATTGGTTATGGTCTTCCCATCTTTCCTTTGGCGGAGGAGCTTTGCCGCTTTTACAACATGTGTCCATCCCAGCTCACTCCGTACACTTAAAAGTATGTAGGATAATGTCTACATACGCAGAGCTGGCTAGGTGCGAGGTCTCCGTCCACCATCTTTTGCAGTTGTTCAGCGCCAGTTATCTAAGGGGTACCATGCTGCATTTGAAGAGCCGTGGTTCGAAGGGGCTGATCATCAAGACCGATGACCGACCCAGCCGCGGTCTTTATTAAAACGGAGCACCTGGTATCTGACCCAGTCGGGTTCCCAGAGAAGTGGAATTCGAAACGTAAGCGTTTCCATCCGTTGAATTCTTCATCATACGTAACCTCAGCGGTTCTGGTCGCACCATCGTTATTGACTCTTTCCTTTTATTTTGCAGCAATGGCTCATGCACCCCAGTTCATCACTGGTATCAAGCAATGGGTAGCCGGTTTGCTGCCTTACGCGGAAGAAACCCGCACATGGTCCGCATTCCTTCAACGCTACGGCCCCGTAGGACCTTCAGGTAATTCTTTGGCTTTAATCGGTTGTTTCCACAAACTTCATCAACTGAACTATTTGTGTCGACAGGTCGAAGCATTCCCAAGAAGAAGATGACGGTATCTACCCCCGCTCGATCGGACATCGGCCCGGCTGCTCGGGAGATACTTTGCGCATCTGTCAGGTAAGGTGTTCCCGTAGTTCCTTTACAAGGGGTTACGCCTGTAGAGGCAACTATGAATGAAGCGACACCTTCGACACCATCTCCGCAGCCTGCGGATGAGCCTTCCGAGGGTGGGGAGCCTGAGGAGAGAAAAAGGCGAAGGCTTGAAACGGGCAAGGCGGTAGCGACCGAGGATGAGAGGAGTAACGTTCCTTGTCAAACGCCTAGACCCGTCTTCATGGTTGACGCTATTCGTTCGGGGAGGCCGGCCCATCGGGCGAGTGTGGCTACCGATGCCGGCTCAGTTCGTGCTGCTGAGGTTGGCTCGACATCCGCCGTTGGCGGAGATGCTGAGGGATCGGACCCTGAGATCGCCCAAGAAGATATGGATGGGCTGGCAGAAGGCCTCACGCATGTGGAGATGACGGTGGACGGGTCCGATCGCCGAATCGTGATTTCGGGGGCTTATAACTTATTGCAACACAGCGAGCAGGTGGCGCTGNTCCATGGATCTTTCTTTGTCACCAAATCTTTCATGAATTTAGCATAGCCAGGCATTTGTTCTAAAGACTCTACCAAAGGAACATTAATGAATAAGCTCTTCATCATGTCAATGAACTTTTTTAATTGATTCTCATTTTTCTGCTTGGCTAGCCTCTGAGGATAAGGGGGAAGTAGCCTAGGCAAGGGTGCCTTGGCTTTTGGCACAACCTCTGCTCAAAGCGACACTCGTCGAACTCAGGCATCAACTTGTGAATTTCTGATTGGTATTTTTGTAGTCTCTGCTCCTTAATTTGGTAAGTCCCGGTGAACTGGTTTACCACGAGTTGGGAATCGCAATGGAGGATGAGCCGTCGAGCCCCGTATTTGATGGCTAACCTTATTCCTGCAACCACAGCCTCATACTCGGCCTCATTGTTAGTCATCTCTGGGCATCGTATGGACTGTCGAATTACTTCGCCCGTGGGGACTCTGAGGACGAGTCCCAGTCCCGATCCCGAGGCATAAGTGGCGCCGTCGGTGTAGAGGGTCCAAAGGTCGGTACTAGGGGAGGCACGAATGGCTCCAGTTCCACCTCCGGTAATATCTCTGTACTGAAGTCGGCGACAAAGTCGGCAAGTACCTGCGACTTGATGGCGTTTCTTGGGTGATAGGATATGTCGTGCTCGCTGAGCTCTATGGCACATCGGGCGAGCCTGCCCGACAACTCAGGCTTGTGCAGGATGCTCCTCAGAGGGAAGGTCGTTATTACTTTTATGGGGTGGCACTGAAAATAGGGTCTAACCTTTCGTGAAGCTACGACCAGTGCCAGGGCCAACTTCTCGAGGTGTGGGTACCGCGTTTCGGCATCCACTAGGGTTTTGCTGATATAATAAATAGGAGATTGCGTACCTTTGTTTTCGCGGACCAAGACTGCTCTGACAGCGACTTCTGACACCTTCAGATATACCAGCAAAGATTCACCTGGGTTCGCTTTGACTAGCAACGGTGGCGAAGATAAGTATGCTTTTAATTTTCTCAAGGCCTCGACGCATTCCTCGTTCCACTGCAACCCGTGATCTTTTCTCAACACGTTGAAAAACTTATGGCACCTGTCGGAGGATCGCGAGATGAACCTGGATAGGGCAGCTATGCGTCCTGTCAGCTTTTGTACCTGCTTTTTGCTGCTCAAAGTTTCAGGTATTGCGTCTATTGCCTTGATTTGGTCCAGGTTGACCTCGATGCCTCGTTGTGATACGAGGAAACCCAAAAACTTCCCCGAGGCCACGCCGAAGGCGCATTTTTCCAGGTTCAACTTCATCCCGTATCGTCTTAGTATCTCGAAGGCTTCTTTCAGATGGTCGATGTGGTCTTCCTTCTTTGCTGACTTCACTAGCATATCGTCGATATAGACCTCCATGGTCTTGCCCAACTGTTCCTTGAACATTTTGGTGACCAGTCTCTGATATGTTGCCCCTGCGTTTTTTAGTCCGAAGGGCATCACCTTGTAGCAATACGTCCCTTGGTGGGTGATAAAAGTTGTCTTTTCTTGGTCCTCCTCGGCCATCATGATCTGGTTGTAGCCAGAGTAGGCATCTAAGAAGCTTAGCAGTTCATGTCCTGCCGTGGCGTCGATCAACTGATTGATGTGGGGTAATGGGAACGAATCTTTCAGGCATGCCTTGTTAAGGTCGGTGAAATCCACACACATTCTCCATTTCCCGTTTTTCTTTTTGACCATGACAACATTGGCGATCCATTGGGGGTACTTTGATTCCCTGATGGACCCATTGGCTAGTAGCTTGTCTACTTCTTTACTGACCGCCTTGTTGATTGCGGCGATTTCCTTCTAATTTGCCGTACGGGCGGATATAGTGGGTCGACGTTCAGCTTGTGAGCGGCGATCTCTCTCGGGATTCCCGGCATATCTGAATGAGAAAAGGCAAATAAATCTTCGTGGTTAGTTAGAAATTCATGGTACTTACTTGGATCGCAGAGGCTGTGCCCAATGTAGGCTCTCTTTGTGTGGTCGGTGTTGTCCAATTGGACTGGGTTGAGATCTTCGACCGTCGCTTTGCAGGCTTCTACGACATCAGGATCTTTGATGGCTTCCATCGTCGGGTCGACCTTAGTCCCCGACATGGCTGATTGCCATGCCTCCGCACTTGCTCCGTTCAACTGTTTAGTGTGGGTACAGTCTTGAGTGATTCGGTAGCATTCTTGTGCAGTGCGCGGCTCGCCCCGAATGCTAGATACTCCCCATGGGGTAGGGAACTTGATCACTTGGTAGAAGCTTGAAGGGACTGCTCGCATGGCATGTATCCAAGGCCGTCCTATGATGGGGTTGTAGGTCGTCTCTTGGTTCATGACGTGGAAAGTGGTTTCCAGCGTGACTCCCCCCGCTAAAACTGGCAACGATATCTCTCCGAAGGTCCGTTCTACTGCATTGTTAAAACCTGTTAGTGTTATGCAACGCGGTATTATCTTATCTTCGAGTCTCATTTGCACGACGACCCTTGGATGGATAATACAGGCGCCGCTTCCGTCGTCAACCATGATTCTCTTAACATCAGTATCGGCAATACGTAAAGTTATGACCAAAGCATCATAATGAGGAAAAGACAAACTGTCGGCATCGGACTTATCGAAGGAGATACTTTCTTCGAAGTCGTCATACCATTCGTGGGCGATTGTTCGTTTCAATTTGTGCGTGGTTGTGAACTTTACGTGGTTGATTGCTGAGTCATCGCCTCCTCCGACGATTATGTTTATGGTGCGTACTGGCGAAGGCGGCTTTGGCGGCCCCTGGGGTTATTCCCGCCCTCGTGCGAAGTTGGTCTTTCCCTTGTCGCTAAGCAGCTCCCTCAGGTGTCATTGGTTCAGCATCCTGACTACCTCTTGTCGTAGACCTATGCAGTCTTCGGTTTTGTGTCCCCTTTCCTGATGGAACTCGCACAGGATGTTTGACCTCCTTGCGGTAGGGTTTGATTTCATTTTCTGTGGCCATTGCACCTTGGTGCCCAGCTTCTCCAGTGCGTACACTATTTCTGAAGGAGACACACAAAAGTTATGGGCAGATAATAGAGGTGGCATACCTTTTTCATTCCGGAGTGGAGCGACATGTCGTTGCAATGCCTCTGTATGCCTTGTCGGCGGTGGATGGGAAGATCTGACGTAGGGCCGATGCCTTTCTTTGTTGAAGCGCAGGAGTTGTTCCCATCGCCCTTTGTTACGTCGATCCCTTCTTGTTTCTGATTTTATCGCCGTTAGCCGTTGGGTCGGTCCGTTGAGGTCGTCCTCATCCGCTCGTACTTCGGCACAGTAGGCGTTGTGGATCTCTTCCCATGTGGTGGGGGGATATTTCATGAGTCGGCTCAGTAGCTTTTTGGTCGCCCTCGAACCATCTCTGTTCATCCCGTTTTGGAAAGCTGCGACTGCCATACCTTCCGATACATTCGGTAGGCTCATCCTTACTCTGTTGAATCTGGCCAGGAAGTCCCTGAGTCCTTCTCCTACGGTTTGCCTGACAGCGAAGATATCGTTGACCCTGGCCTCTGCTTTCTTTGCTCCTGCATGGGTGGTGGTGAACTTGTCCGCCATTTCTTCTAATGTTGATATCGTCCTTGCTGGTAGTTGAGAGTACCAAGTTAGGGCCCCCCCTGTCAACGTTTCTCCAACGGTCACATAATGGATCAGGTGGTCTTCGGGATCCGTGGTCCCGTCATATATCCTCAAGTAAGGTGGCATCTTGAAGGTTTTCAGGATCGGGTGAGGGGCAACCTCCTCACTGTACGGCTGTTCGACGAATCTTCCTATGTCGCGTTTTGGCAATAACTTCGGAGCACCGGGAATTTTGTCCACTCTTTCGTGGTGCTCTTTCATTTGATCTCGAAGTGCCTTATTCTCATTTTCCATTTCTTCCATCTTCTTAAGGATGGCTGCGAGTGCACCATCGTTGGCCTGGACATCGATTTGGGTGTTATCTGCTGGTACAATATCGGGTTCACTGGTGGTAGAGGCGATGTCTGCCACTGATGGATTTCTGATGTTCCTTTGGGGTGAGTTTTCAAGCATGCTACCTAGGGTGTTCATCAACCACTCTTCCAGCAGTTTCTTGACTCTCGGAGGTGGTGTTTCTTTGATTGCGGATGTAGAGGCTCCTTTTTCGTGCAAGATTGTCAGGTCTTCAGATGAAGAGGGTGAGATCTCTCCATCCGGCGCGCTACCAGGCGTTGTACTCAGGATGTTCTCTCTACCGGCCTCGTTAAGAGGGCCTATGAGATTGGTTGTGACGCCTGCTATTGCTTTCATTCTTGCGTTATTTTCTGCCATTTTTGGCTTCTGTATGGTGTGAAGAACGGTGGTTCGTTGTTTTTTTTTTCTAGGTGCAAATTATGATTTCGATTGCCGAAATCCCCACAGACGGCGCCAAATTGTTTGACTCAAAAGATACTAGATACCTTATAAGTGAGAACAATCGAAATGAATCAAGGATCAATCATAATCGAAGATAATAAGACCTAGATATGTGTGTTATATTTGTTATAGCTTCTACTAGATTGGATATTCAAGAGAGAGAGAGAGATAGAGAGAGAGAGATCTTGTTCAATAAAAATGAAAAATCCCCCCTTTACAACCTTGGGATCCTCCTTTATATAATAGGAGACCCTCCTTAAAATAATAAAATAATACAGAGATTGGTCGCGCTACTTCGAGAGAGAGACGACGGAACCGATGATACACTTCACGCCGATATTCTTAGGTCGTGCCCTCACTTCGGTTAGCGTATACTCGTTGATCGTTCCTACCAACGTGGAGACGTAATGGGCAGAATTTAACCCTATACACTAACCACTTCAGGTCCCCAAAAAAAATGAACCAAAGAATAAGAGAACATCAATTGAAAACGATAGTGAGCAGAAAAAAATAATACATGAATTAACCATTGAAACAAAAATACATCCACCAAATCAGAGAAATAGAAGAGAACAAACAACCTTTTGAAACAATTATTATCAGGCAAAAATAATAAATCAATGACTAACCAAAAATAATGATAAGTACGTATAATTACATCCAAAGTAACAATGTTCTAGGACAAACAAATTATAAAAAGATAAACATCACAAAAAGGAAAAAAGATTTCAACCGGATTTTATCTCCACCATATTGAATCGGTGGTATTAATAACAGAAGATTTTATGAATGGAAAGGGAGATTTTATTTGGTGAAGGGCAGGTGAGAGAAGGAGCGGAAAGAGAGAGCGAGGCTATTTATGAAGATAAAAGACATGACTCTTGGAAGAGAAAGAGAGGGAGGCTAAGAGGGTGTTTGTTTAAGCTTATAAGGTGGTCAAATTATCTTATAAGTACTTTTCGGCTTATCTATGCGTTTGGTAAAGCTAAAAGTGCTTATAAGTCACGTGCTTATAAGTCAAAAATAAGCCAAAAGCCATAAGCTGGTCACTCCCAGCTTATGAATTATTAGCTTATAAGCACTTTATGTTTGACCAAGATTTTTACTATTTATCCTTAGAATATTCTTTTTTAGAAAAAAAGAACTCTTACATCGATACTCACTGCCTCAAGTATTGTTTCAACCTACCCCCCCCCCCCTTCAAGTCTTGAATTCTTATTGACTATTTAAGACAAGAAAATTCTTTATTCCTTTGCATATTTGTATCTATGTGTATGTGTACTAATCTTTGAACTGTATGTAATAAATGAGGACATATAAAAAAATTTGGTGTATTGCCTTCTAAGTGTTGTGGTGATGAAGACAGTGTTTATTTCTCTTCAAATATTTTGTCCTATTTAGGTTTATTTTTTAGTGAGAATTTTTTGTCAATTTGTTAATTATTATAACTTATAATTATGCTTATCATAAAATAAATTATATTTATCATAAAAATTATCTTATCTAAGCACATTTGTATTTAAAGTAAAGTGACAAATAGAATATTTTATATTTGAATCGATCTGGAATCTAAAATTTTGAAGAAATTACGCCCTTATAAGTGTAAACAATTATAAGGTTATTTAAGTCATTTTAACATAAAAAGAGCTTATCAGCACTTTTTTTTATCAAATACTGCAGCTGATTATTATCAATTTCAGCACTTGTATCCAAACACGTAACTGCTTATTTATTAAATCAGTTTCAGCACCTAATGATTATCAGCTACTTCAAATCAGCTAATCCAACGGGATGATTCTTGATAAGCAAATATATGGGGGGAAAATGAGAAAAGGTAAAACAATAAGAAAATATATAGATACGATTCCTAATAAATAGTACCGAATAGAAAAAATGATTCAAATTAATAATGGTGTTATAAATAGAATTGTATTTATGGTGAATGTCTATATTTAGAGAGATTCTAGGGTTCATTGCTTGGTGGTTAAGTCACCCTCTCCCTATAAATAGAGGGTTCTATTCCATTGTAATTCATCCCAAATTCAATAAGAATTCTCTCTCCCTACTTTTCTCTACAATACTCTTCTTCTTCTTCTTTATTGTTTCATAACACGTTATCAGCACGAGACTCTAACCAATTGAGTAGAAGCTTTGGGATTGAGCTTAATGATTGTCAATTATTCCAGGAACTTCCTTCATGATTAAATTCTGGATTTAAGGTAAGTATTTTACCGTATTTTTCTCTTTTATTCTATACTTTGATTTTAAATACAAGCAAAGACAACAAAGTTTGATTATAACTCTAATGGAGTTTGTAAGAAATTATAACCACCTGAAGTGGTAAAATTTCTATGCCTCGCCATGATCAAATTCATATATGATTGTGGGCAAAGAATTGAAAACTCGTCCCATTGAATTTGCTTCATTCTCATTCCCTTAAGAGAATGTGATAGCAGTATGTGATAAGTCTGAAAGAAGACAAAATTATTACTATGAATGTATCAATGGATATGGACGTGGCAATAGACGAAATTANCCTGTATGGGCACCGCAGTGACCCTCGTGCACCTCTTCGAGCACTTATCTCGTTTGGTGCGGCCCTAGGCACTTGGCGAGGGGTCCGCCAAACGTCCTTTTGTAGAGGTCGTGATTTATCAGGCTGTATCGGGCGGCTTGTACGCGGAGCTTCTTGGCTTCTTTTTTGTCGAGTGGGAGTGTCCCGTCCTGCAGATAGGAGACAAACTGGTTGCGCCAGTCCCAAGTCAGATTTAAAGAGAGTACCTCAGTGTGATCGATGGCTGAATGGAGGAGGGTGACCACACTTTCTCTGTTGATGTTTTTAGTAGCTGCGGCCAGCTTCGCTAAGCCGTCTGCTTCGACATTTTGCGCCCTACGGATCTGCTCAAAGCGACACTCGTCGAACTCAGGCATCAACTTGTGAATTTCTGATTGGTATTTTTGTAGTCTCTGCTCCTTAATTTGGTAAGTCCCGGTGAACTGGTTTACCACGAGTTGGGAATCGCAATGGAGGATGAGCCGTCGAGCCCCGTATTTGATGGCTAACCTTATTCCTGCAACCACAGCCTCATACTCGGCCTCATTGTTAGTCATCTCTGGGCATCGTATGGACTGTCGAATTACTTCGCCCGTGGGGACTCTGAGGACGAGTCCCCAGGTCCCCGANCGCATCGTTATTCCAGGGGGCTTACAACTTAGTTACAGCACAGCGAGCGGGCTGCACTGGAGATGGCCCTACTGTGTGCTACCCCTGAGCGCGAGATGCTGAGCGTTGTCAGCGATGCAGAGCTGTCACGGAGGGTCGCTGGCATGGCGTTACAGGTAACTTCTCTGTTCTTCCGTGTGTCGTGAAGTTGATTTTGATGCGTACTAACTTACTTGCATGTATATATCTTCTTCTTTAGACCCTGGTTTTGGAAGTGGAGAGGAGGCGCCGTGAGGAGAAGAGAACGACCATTTTTGATAAGATGGTGAAGAAGTATAAACGGTATCGCTCCAAGCATCAAGCGGCGGCGAATCTTTTCCGGCAAGATCCACAATTCCAGGTGTTCCGGGAGGGCCTCGAACAGAGGGAGGCACAATTGAGCCGCAGGGCGGCAGAGCTGGAGAAAATGGATGAGGAGTTGGTGAAGGCTGTGGCTCGTAATAGCGAGCTGGAATCACTCCTCAAGCTGAGGGAGGAGGAGTTGGATCTTAGCCGTGGAGTGGCGGCGGAGGTAGCCGATCTTCACCGTAGGGTGGTGGCTTTGACAGCCGAGCTCGAAGCTAAGGCGGCTGAGATCGATGTCCTTAGGCGTACTGCCCCGCCACGTCCCGGGGACGCGACCCAAGATGCGCACGAGATGTGGGTATATGCGGAGGCCAAATTGGACGTATATAAAAAACTTCTTGTTGCGGGACGTGCCTCCGAGGAGGAAGTTCGGGAGCAGTGGCGTGAGACTCGTGCCGCTCGTGTAGCTTGTGGGTACAGCTCCGACTCTCCTGACCGAGAGGGCTACACTTCGGAGGA
>NW_017672044.1:6164-44714 GCF_001879085.1 Nicotiana attenuata | reverse complement strand
CAGTCTCTGTTCCTTGATCTGGTAAGTCCCGGTGACCTGGTTTACCACGAGTTGAGAATCGCAATGGAGGATGAGTCGTCGGGCTCCGTACTTGATGGCCAACTTCATACCTGCAATCACAGCCTCGTACTCGGCCTCGTTGTTAGTCATCTCGGGGCATCGTATGGACTGACGAATTATTTCGCCCGTGGGGACCTCGAGTACGAGTCCCAGTCCCGATCCCGAGGCGTTGGAAGCGTCGTCAGTGTAGAGGGTCCAGAGGTCGGTACTAGGAGTGGCACGAATGGCCTCTAGTTCCGCTTCCGGGAGAATCTCTGTACTGAAATCGGCGACAAAATCTGCAAGTACCTGCGACTTGATGGCGTTTCTCGGGTGATAGGATATGTCGTGCTCGCTGAGCTCTATGGCCCATCTGGCGAGCCTGCCCGATAGCTCGGGCTTGTGTAGGATGCTTCTCAGGGGGAAGGTCGTTATAACTTTTATTGGATGACACTGAAAGTAGGGTCTAAGCTTTCGTGAAGCTACGACCAGTGCCAGAGCCAGCCTCTCGAGGTGTGGATACCGTATTTCGGCGTCCACTAGGGTTTTTCTGATATAGTAAATAGGAGACTGCGTACCTTTGTTTTCACAGGACAGGACTGCGCTGACGGCGACTTCGAACACTGCCAGGTATACTAGCAAGGGTTCGCCAGGGTTTGCTTTAACTAGCAATGGTGGCGAAGACAGGTATTCTTTCAATTTTTTAAAGCCTCAGCGCATTCCTCGTTCCATTGTAGTCCGTGATCTTTTCTCAATACGTTAAAAAATTTATGGCACTTGTCGGAGGATCGCGAGATGAACCTGGATAGGGCGGCTATTCGTCCTGTCAGCTTTTGTACCTATTTTTTACTGTGCAAGGTCTCGGGTATTGCGTCTATCGCCTTGATCTGGTCAGGATTGACTTCGATACCTCGTTGTGATACGAGGAAACCCAAGAACTTTCCTGATGCTACGCCGAAGGCGCATTTTTCTGGGTTTAATTTCATCCCATACTGTCGTAGTATCTCAAAGGCTTCTTTCAGATAGTCGAGGTGGTCTTCTTTGTTTGCCGACTTTACCAGCATATCGTCGATGTAGACCTCCATGGTCTTGCCAAGCTGTTCCTTGAACATTCTGGTAACTAGCCTCTGATACGTCGCCCCTGCGTTTTTGAGTCCGAAGGGCATCACCTTGTAGCAATACGTTCCCTGGTGGGTGATGAAAGTTGTCTTTTCTTGGTCCTCCTCGGCCATCATGATCTGGTTGTAGCCGAAGTAGGCATCTAGGAAGCTTAGCAGCTCATGTCCTGCTGTGGCGTCGATCAACTGGTCGATGTGAGGTAACGGGAACGAGTCCTTCGGGCATGCCTTGTTAAGGTCTGTGAAATCTACGCACATCCTCCACTTCCCGTTTTTCTTTTTGACCATGACGACATTTGCGACCCATTGGGGGTATTTTGATTCCCTTATGGACCCGTTGGCCAGTAGTTTATCTACCTCTTCGCTAACGGCCTCGTTGATTGCGGCGTTGAACTTTCTTCTAACTTGCCGCACGGGTGGATATAGTGGGTCGACGTTCAGTTTGTGGGTGGCAATGTCTTTTGGTATCCCCGGCATATCTGAATGAGAAAAACCAAATAGATCCGCGTGGTTAGTTAAAAACTCATGGTACTTACTTGGGTCGCAGAGGCCGTGTCCGATGTAGGCTTTTCTTGAGTGGTCGGTGTTGTCCAGCTGTACTGGGTTGAGATCCTCGATCGTTGCTTTGCAGGCTTCTACGATGTCCGGATCTTTGATGGCTTCCGTTGCCGGGTCGACCTTAGTCCCCGACACGGCTGATTGCTATGCTTCCGCACTTGCTCCTTTCAACTGCTTGGTGTGTGAGTAGTCTTGAGCGATTCGGTAGCATTCTTGCACGGTGCGCGGCTCGCCCCGAATGCTAAATATTCCCCAAGGGGTGGGAACTTGATCACTTGGTAGAAGCTTGAGGGGATTGCTCGCATGGCGTGTATCCACGGGCGTCCTATGATGGCGTTGTAGGCTGTTTCTTGGTTCATAACGTGGAAAGTGGTTTCCAGCACTCCTCCTGCTAAAATCGGCAATGATACCTCCCCGGAGGTTCGTTCTACTGCATTGTTAAAACCTGTCAGTGTTATGCAACGCGGTATTATCCTATCTTCGAGCCTTATTTGCGCGAGGACCCTTGGATGGATAATACAGGCGTCGCTTCCGTCATCAACCATGATTCTCTTAACATTAGTGTCAGCAATACGTAAAGTTATGAACAAAGCATCATAATGAGGAAAAGACAAACCGTCGGCATCTGACTTATCGAAGGTGATACTTTCTACGAAGTCATCATACCGTTCGTGGGCAATTGTTCGCTTCAGTTTGTGCGAAGTGGTGAACTTTACATGGTTGATTGCTGAATCGTCGCCTCCTCCGACGATCATGTTGATGGTACGTGCCAGCGAAGGCGGCTTTGGCGGCCCTTGAGGTTGATCCCGCCCTCGTGCGAAGTTGATCTTTCCCTTATCGCTAAGTAGCTCCCTTAAGTATCCTTGGTTCAGCATTCTGACCACCTCTTGCCGTAGCCCTATGCAATCTTTGGTTTTGTGCCCTCGTTCTTGGTGGAACTCGCATAGGACATTTGACTTTCTCATGGCGGGGTCTGATTTTATCTTCTACGGCCATTGTACCTTGGTGCCCAGCTTCTCCAGTGCATACACTATTTCTGAGGGAGACACACAAAAGTTATGGGCGGATAATAAAGGGGGCATACCTCTTTCATTACGGAGTGAGGCGACATGTCGCTGCAGTGCTTCTGTGTGTCTAGGCAGTGGTGGATGCGAGGATCTAACGTAAGGCTGTTGCCTTTCTTTGTTGAAGCGCGAGGATTGTTCCCGCTGGCCCTCGCTGCGTCGATCCCTCCTTGCTTCTGACTGTATTGTCGTGAGCCGCTGGGTTGGTCCGTTGAGGTCATCCTCGTCTGCTCGTACCTCGGCACAGTAGGCGTTGTGGATCTCCTCCCATGTGGTGGGAGGATACTTCATGAGTCGGCTTAGTGGCTTTTTGGTTGCTCTCGAACCATCTCTGCTCAGCCCGTTTTGGAAAGCTGCGACCGCCATGCCTTCCGATACGTTTGGTAGGCTCATCCTTACTCTGTTGAATCTGGCCAGGAAGTCCCTGAGTCCCTCACCTGCGGTTTGTCGGACGGCGAAGATATCGTTGACCCTGGCCTCTGCTTTCTNTTTCATTGTGGGCCAGTGGTACCCAGCTCGGATGATGCAACGGACGAGAGCGCGATTGCCGGTATGTGCGCCACAGTGGCCCTCGTGTACCTCTTCGAGTACTTGCCTTGTTTGGTGTGGCCCCAAGCACTTAGCGAGGGGTCCGCCAAACGTTCTTTTGTACAGATCGTGACTTATTAGGCAGTATCGGGCAGCTTGTACGCGGAGCTTTTTGGCTGCTTTTTTGTCGAGCGGGAGTGTCCCGTCCTGCAAATAGGAGACAAACTGGTTGCGCCAGTCCCAAGTTAGATTTAAAGAGAGTACCTCAGTGTGATCTATGGCTGAATGGTGGCTGCAGCCAATTTGGCTAGGCCGTCTGCTTCGATGTTCTGTGCCCTCGGGATTTGTTCCAGGCGACATTCGTCGAATTCGGGCATCAACTTCTGAATTTCTAATTGATATTTCTGCAGTCTCTGTTCCTTGATCCGGTAAGTCCCGGTGACCTGGTTTACCACGAGTTGAGAATCGCAATGGAGGATGAGTCATCGGGCTCCGTACTTGATGGCCAACTTCATACCTGCAATCACAGCCTCGTACTCGGCCTCTTTGTTAGTCATCTCGGGGCATCGTATGGACTGACGAATTATTTCGCCCGTGGGGACCTCGAGTACGAGTCCCAATCCCGATCCCGAGGCGTTGGAAGCGCCGTCAGTGTAGAGGGTCCAGAGGTCGGTACTAGGAGAGGCACGAATGGCCTCTAGTTCCGCTTCCGGGAGAATCTCTGTACTGAAATCGGCAACAAAATCTGCAAGTACCTGCGACTTGATGGCGTTTCTCGGGTGATAGGATATGTCGTGCTCGCTGAGCTCTATGGCCCATCTGGCGAGCCTGCCCGATAACTCGGGCTTGTGTAGGATGCTTCTCAGGGGGAAGGTCGTTATAACTTTTATAGGATGACATTGAAAGTAGGGTCTAAGCTTTCGTGAAGCTACGACCAGTGCCAGAGCCAGCCTCTCGAGGTGTGGATACCGTATTTCGGCGTCCACTAGGGTTTTGCTGATATAGTAAATAGGAGACTGCGTACCTTTGTTTTCACGGGCCAGGACTGCGCTGACGGCGACTTCGGACACTGCCAGGTATACTAGCAAGGGTTCGCCGGGGTTTGCTTTAACTAGCAATGGTGGCGAAGACAGGTATTCTTTCAATTTTTTTAAAGCCTCGGCGCATTCCTCGTTCCATTGTAGTCCGTGATCTTTTCTCAATACGTTAAAAAATTTATGGCACCTGTCGGAGGATCGCGAGATGAACCTGGATAGGGCGGCTATTCGCCCTGTCAGCTTTTGTACCTGTTTTTTGCTGTGCAAGGTCTCAGGTATTGCGTCTATCGCCATGATCTGGTCAGGATTGACTTCGATACCTCATTGTGATCCGAGGAAACCCAAGAACTTCCCTGATGCTACGCCGAAGGCTCACTTTTCTAGGTTTAATTTCATCCCGTACTGTCGTAGTATCTCAAAGGCTTCTTTCAGATGGTCGAGGTGGTCTTCTTTGTTTGCCGACTTTACCAGCATATCGTCGATGTAGACCTCCATGGTCTTGCCAAGCTGTTCCTTGAACATTCTGGTAACTAGCCTCTGATACGTCGCCCCTGCATTTTTGAGTCCGAAGGGCATCACCTTGTAGCAATACGTTCCCTGGTGGGTGATGAAAGTTGTCTTTTCTTGGTCCTCCTCGGCCATCATGATCTGGTTGTAGCCGGAGTAGGCATCTAGGAAGCTTAGCAGCTCATGTCCTACTGTGGCGTCGATCAACTAGTCGATGTAAGGTAACGGGAACGAGTCCTTCGGGCATGCCTTGTTAAGGTCTGTGAAATCTACGCACATCCTCCACTTCCCGTTTTTCTTTTTGACCATGACGACATTGGCGACCCATTGGGGATATTTTGATTCCCTTATGGACCCGTTGGCCAGTAGCTTATCTACCTCTTCGCTGACGGCCTCGTTGATTGCGGCATTGAACTTTCTTCTAACTTGCCGCACGGGTGGATATAGTGGGTCGACATTCAGTTTGTGGGTGGCAATGTCTCTTGGTATCCCCGGCATATCTGAATGAGAAAAAGCAAATAGATCTGCGTGGTTAGTTAAAAATTCATGGTACTTACTTGGGTCGTAGAGGTTGTGTCCGATGTAGGCTTTTTTTGAGTGGTCGGTGCTGTCCAGTTGTACTGGGTTGAGATCCTCGACCGTTGCTTTGTAGGCTTCTACGATGTCCGCATCTTTGATGGCTTCCGTTTTCGGGTCGACCTTAGTCCCCGACACGGCTGATTGTTGTGCTTCCACACTTGCTCCTTTCAATTGCTTGGTGTGTGAGTAGTCTTGAGCGATTCGGTAGCACTCTTGCGCGGTGCGCGGCTCGCCCCGAATGCTAAATATTCCCTAAGGGGTGGGGAACTTGATCACTTAGTAGAAGCTTGAGGGGACTGCTCGCATGGCGTGTATCCACGGGCGTCCTATGATGGCGTTGTAGGCTGTTTCTTGGTTCATGACGTGGAAAGTGGTTTCCAGCGTAACTCCTCCTGCTAAAATCGGCAATGATACCTCCCCGGAGGTTCGTTCCACTGCATTGTTAAAACCTGTCAGTGTTACGCAACGCGGTATTATCCTATCTTCGAGCCTCATTTGCGCGAGGACTCTTGGATGGATAATACAAGCGCCGCTTCCATCATCAACCATGATTCTCTTAACATCAGTGTCAGCAATACGTAAAGTTATGACCAAAGCATCATAATGAGGAAAAGACAAACCGTCGGCATCTGACTTATCGAAGGTGATACTCTCTTCGAAGTCATCATACCGTTCGTGGGCGATTGTTCGCTTCAGTTTGTGCGAAGTGGTGAACTTTATATGGTTGATTGCTGAATCGTCGCCTCCTCCGACGATCATATTGATGGTGCGTGCTGGCGAAGGCGGCTTTGGCGGCCCTTGAGGTTGATCCCGCCCTCGTGCAAAGTTGATCTTTCCCTTATCGCTGAGCAGCTCCCTCAAGTATCCTTAGTTCAGCATTCTGACACCTCCTGCCGTAGCCCTATGCAATCTTCGGTTTTGTGCCCTCTTTCTTGGTGGAACTCGCACAAGACATTTGACTTCCTCATGGCGGGGTCTGATTTTATCTTCTGCGGCCATTATACCTTGGTGCCCAGCTTCTCCAGTGCGTACACTATTTCTGAGGGAGACACGCAAAAGTTATGGGCGGATAATAAAGGGGGCATACCTCTTTCATTACGGAGTGGGGCGACATGTCGCTACAGTGCTTCTGTGTGTCTAGGCGGTGGTGGATGCGAGGATATGACGTAAGGCCGTTGCCTTTCTTTGTTGAAGCGCGAGGATTGTTCCCGCCGGCCCTCGCTGCGTCGATCCTTCCTTGCTTCTGACTGTATCGTCGCGAGCCACTGGGTTGGTCTGTTGAGGTCATCCTCGTCTGCTCTACCTCGGCACAGTAGGCGTTGTGGATCTCCTCCCATGTGGTGGGAGGATACTTCATGAGTTGGCTTAGTAGCTTTTTGGTTGCTCTCGAACCATCTCTGCTCAGCCCATTTTGGAAAGTTGCGGCCGCCATGCCTTCCGATACGTTTGGTAGGCTCATCCTTACTCTGTTGAATCTGGCCAGGAAGTCCCTGAGTCCCTCACCTGCGGTTTGTCGGACGGCGAAAATATCGTTTACCCTGGCCTCTGCTTTCTTAGCTCCTGCATGGGCGGTGGCGAACTTATCCGCCATTTCTTTAAATGTTGATATCGTTCTGGCTGGCAGCTGTGAGTACCATGTTAGTCCTCCCCCCCCCCCCCGATCAACGTTTCTCCGAACGTTTTCAGCAGTACGGATGGTACTTGTTCCTTTGACAGATCATTACCCTTCACAGCGGTCACATAGTGGACAGGTGGTCTTCGGGGTCCGTCGTCCCGTCATATATCCTTAAGTAGGGTGGCATTTTGAAGGTTTTTGGGATCGGGTAAGGTGAAGCTTCTTCGCTGTATGGCTGTTCGACGAATCTTCCCACGTCGCGCTTTGGTAGTAACTTAGGAGCGCCGGGAATTTTGTCTACTCTTTCCTGATGCTCTTTCATCTGATCCCGAAGTGCCTTGTTTTCATTCTCCATTTCCTCCATTTTTTAAGGATGGCTGCAAGTGTGCCATCGCTGGTCTGGTCATTGGTGTGGTTGTTGTTTGTACGTACAGTATCGTGTTCACTGGTGGTAGCGATGTCCGTCGTCAACGGGTTCTTAATGTTGCTTTGGGGCGATTTTTCGAGCAAGCTGCCTAGGGTGTTCGTCAGCCATTCTTCCAGTAGCTTCTTGACCACTGGGGGTGGTGCTTCTTTGACTGCAGACGTGGAAGCCCCCTTTTCTTGCATGATCGTCAGATCTTCAGACGAGGAGGGTGAGATTTCTCCCTCCTGAGTGTTACCGGGTGTTGTACTCAAGATGTTTTCTCTGCCGGCCTCGTTGAGGGGGCCCATGAGGTTGGTTGTGACGCCTGCTATTGCTTTCAATCTTGCGTCATTTTCCGCCATTTTTCGATTTCAGTAGGGTGTGAAGGAAGGTGGTTTATTTTTGATGTTCTAGGTGCAAACTATGATTTCGATTGCCGAAATCCCCACAGACGGCGCCAAATTGTTTGACTCAAAAGATACTATTTACTTTGTAAGCGAAAACAATCAAAATGAATCAAAGGTAAATCGTAATCAAATATAATTAGACCTAGAAATATATATTATGCTTGTGATTGTTTCAACAACTTGGATATTCGAAAGAGAGTAAGAGAAAGCTTGTTGAGAGAGAGAGAGAAATAGAAAGAAATGATAGCTTCTTATTGAAAAGATCCTCCCTTACAACATTGGGATTCTCCTTTATATAACAAGGGAACCCCCTCAAAAAATAATAAAATAATACAGGGATAGGTCACGTGCTTTCGAGGAGACGACGAGACTCAAGGGCATACTTTCGCTCTAACATTCTTGGGTCGTCCCCTCCACTTCGGCTATTGCTTAGTCGGGGGTCGTTGCTTACCATAGTGGGCAGAATTTGACCCCATACACATACTATTTTATCATCAATTATTTGCCCCGGAGCAAGGCCGGAGCTACACAGATTCGAACGAACCCAGTAAATTTTGATCATTACTCTATATTCATATAAACAAAAAGTTTTTTAAATATGTATAAATCTTTAATTGCAAATACACTTGCTAAAACAAACTATGAGTTCGATGACAAATTCAAAATTCATAAATTTTAAATCCGGGCTTCGCATCTGCCGAGGAAAGGAGCAATGTAAATATCTCTCTAATGGATGAGGTCCCTTTTCCAATATTTGAGTTTTTTTTTCTTGAAATTTCATATTCTCATGCTTAGTAAAGTGAAAGACAGTGAAGTCTAATGAGAATACAACATGATAGTGAAATTGTATATAGATGTGTAGAATCTTCTAGAAACAGTTATATAGTTAGTCAAATAGTTTATGTGGTTAGTTACTTAGCTGATACTCCATCTATATATGTACGAGAATACACTGTACAGAGATATGAGTGAAAATTTTTCATTTCATTTCTCTCTTCCAATATTTTTCTCTCTAAGATATTCTACTCTACAATCTTCTCTGTCGAATTAGGGTTCATCATTTACCCCAAAATCAACATGGTATCAGAGCAATTAATCGCGATTGCGAGTGCACAACATTGATTCTGGGAGACTCTGTTAGTTCAACAATTCAATTGATAGGTGAGCTACAAAATGAGATCCAACAATGGCGGCAAAGACAGATTTGGACCATAACCATCCACTGTTCCTTCATCCTTCAGACACGAGGAGAGCTCCGATAATATCGATCCAATTGACTGGTTCTGACAATTACATCACCTGGAGTCGAGCGATGGAAATCCAGCTGCTTGGGAAGAACAAGCTAGGGTTAGTCAATGGGACTCTAGAAAGGGGGATTTTGATGCAGAACTAAGTCATCAGTGGGACCGATGTAACGCTATCGTCTTAGGATAGATCATGAGCTCACTTTGAAGGAATTGATAACAGGGATTGTGTATGAAAATAATGCTAGAGCTATTTGGGATGATTTGAGGGAACGATTTGATAAGGTAAGCACTTCACGAGTGTATCAGCTGCATAAAGCAATAGCTACAATTACTCAAGGAACTGATAGTGTATCAGTGTATTTTTCCAAACTTCGTAATCTCTAGGATGAGTTTGACAACATGGTGCCACCTCCATGTGATTTTGCCAAGTCTAAAAATTTCATTGAATTCATGCAAAAAGAGAAGGTCTTACAGTTTTGATGGGATTGAATGAAACCTATGAACAAGCTAGAAGCCAAATTTTGATGACTAGCACTACACCAAGCATTAATAAAGCATAATCAATGCCGGTTGAGAGAGAAAGCCAAAGATCAATGGCCAATATCATGACAACAGGGAATGCAAATGATTCTGCAGCTCTTTTGGCTGGTAAAGGTGACATGCACCAAAACTATCCAAGACCAAAAAGGAACTGGAATGTGCAGTGTGACTATTGTAAGATGGAAGTTCATATGAAGGAAGGATGCTACAAAATTATTGGATATCCTGCTGGTTTCAAAGGGAAGAAGAAGATGAACAATGCATATAATGCTTGTGCTGAAAACAATCACCCAAATGTAATTGCTGGAAATGCAGGAGGCATTGGTCAACCTGAGGGAGTTAACAAAAGAGAAATGGCTAGAGCACCACAATTGACTACAGAGCAGTATGATCAGATCATGAAGATGCTGAGTCTGAATATCAATCAAGAACCATAACAGGAAAATACAGCCAACATGGCAGGTAATGCTTATTCATTTCTTGTTGATATAGCAAAGGCACACTGGATAATAGAAACGGGAGCAACCAATCACATGGTTGCTAATCTAAGACTTTTGAATAATGTTAAAGCAGTTAACACTAAAGACACTAACAAGGTCAATATACCAAATGGGGAAGTAATACATGTGACACATACTTGGAATTACAGAGTCACAGGAACAGGGGAAATCAAGGATGTATCGTTTTTACCTGATTTCCAATACAACCTTATGTCAGTGTCTAAGGTGACAAGGGATCTTAAATGTCTGGTTGCATTTGACCCTGACTTTTGTCTGTTCCAGGACCTCTTCAATGGGGAGGTGAAGGAGATTGGTAGAGAGAAAGATGGACTTTATCTACTGGTACCACAAACAAATAAAGCAGTTGGAGCAAAATCAAGGAAAGTCACAAGAGGATTAACAACACAGGGAAATAAGGAAGAAGTGATGGTGTGGCACAAGAGGTTGGCACATGCTTCAGGAGGAGTTATGAAAACCTGCTAGGTTACAACTTAGAGATATGCCAATCTGTAATAGATAGCTGTGATGTATGTCCATTAGCCAAACACCACAGGTTACCTTTTCCGTCAAGCACTAATGGATCAAATAAGGTGTTACAATTGTTGCATTTGGATGTCTGGGGACCATATAATACACCAACCTTTGAAGGAAATAAGTACTTCTTAACGATAGTAGATGACTATTCTCGTGTGACATGGATTTTTCTGCTGAAATTTAAATCAGATGTCATCATAGTCCTTAAAAGTGTTCTTAAAATGATAGCAACTCAGTTTAGTGCAATGATTCAGACAGTAAGGTTTGATAATGGAGGGGAGTTTGTGAACTCAGAAATGCAGGACTTGTTTATGTCCTTAGGAATCATACATCAAATAACCTGTGATTACACACCCCAACAAAATGGGGTAGCAGAGAGAAAGCACAGGCACCTCCTTGAAGTTGCCAGGTCAATCAGATTTCAAGGTCACATTCCTATCAGGTTTTAGGGACACTGCATACTAGCTGCAGCTTATGTGATCAATAGATTACCATCAGTAGCTCTTGAAGGCAAATCCCCTTATAAGGTGTTCTTTCATAAAAAACCTTCTATAAGTCACTTGAAGACTTAGGGATGTTTATGCTTCGTTGTTGTCTTGCCAATGGGAGACAAGTTTGCAAGCAGAGTAATTAGAGCAGTGTTTATGGGGTATTCTAGTGTAACCAAAGGTTACATTCTATGTGATCTGGAGAAACATCTATTTTTTGTAAACAGAGATGTCACATTTAGGGAAGACATTTTCCCATTCCAACTACAGGGTACAGAGATGAATCAAACAATGGATCCCTTCCTTGTAAATAATAATGATCAATTACCATCAGGGAGCTCAATACCAGCATATTTACCTATATTGGAATCTGCTCCAAAAAATAACTCTGTAGTTGATCCAGCAATAATGTCAGAAGTAGTTCCTGTCAATAAAGTTTCACAGGAGAATTCAACCTTAGGGGGAACTCCTGAGAATGAAACCTTGCAACACATATATGCATCTGAAGAATCAGTTGATCCTAATGAAGACATACAGAACACTCCTGAAATAGATGAATCAGTACTGCCAACTGACAATCTTGAGCAGGTTTTACCATTCACAAATAGCATTGACACTACAGTTCCTCTCAGAAGATCTCAAAGAGGATCCAAAGAACCTGTGTGGATGACAAACTATATTACTCAGAAGCCATCTACTAATTCAGTTATGTATCCTATTGAGAATGTTGTCAGCTATGATAAGTTATCCTCATCTCATCACACCTACCTTGGAGCTTCTTAGCAATCACAAAACCTAAAAATTTCCAGCAGACATCTCAAGATAAAGATGGGTTGAAGCTATGCAGATTGAAGTTCGAGCTCTTCAAGAGAACAACACTTGGGAACTGGTTAAATTGGCGCCAGGAAAGAGACCTATAGGATGCAAATGGGTCTACAAAGTGAAACTTAAAGCATATGGTCAGATAGAGAGGTTCAAAGCCAGGCTGGTAGCTAAAGGATATAACCAAAGGGAAGGGTTAGAGTATAATGAGACCTTCTCCCCAGTGGTTAAAATAGCTACTGTTAGGACTGTTCTGTCTCTTGCTGTTGTAAACAATTGGTCCATTCATCAGCTAGATGTCTATAATGCTTTCCTACAGGGAGACCTCAATGATGAAGTCTATATGGAGCTCCCACAGGGGTTTACAAGTCAGGGGGAGCAAGGTATGGTTTGCAGACTTGTAAAATTCCTTTATGGACTTAACCAAGCTAGTAGACAATGGAACCTCAAGCTAACAGAGGCACTTATACATTATGGCTTTCATCAAAGCAGTCTAGATCACTCTTTGTTCATCAAACAACAAGGGTCGGACATTGTAGTAATTATAGTCTATGTGGATAACATACTAGTAACAGGAAGCAATTTACACCTGATCGAAGCCACCAAAAACTCTTTGCACCAAGCATTCAAGATCAAAGACTTGGGAGAATTGAAGTTTTTCCTTGGAATGGAATTCAGCAGATCAAAGAGGGGTATACTGATCAACCAAAGAAAATACGCTTTGGTGATAATCTCTAAGTTAGGGCTCACAGGTGCTAAGCCAGCATGGACTCCTCTAGAGCCAAATGCAAAGCTAACTGTGCCAGATCTTGATAAAGTGACAAAAGTTGAGAATGATACTTTGCCAACTGACAGTGGGCAATATCAAAGGCTCATTGAAAAGTTATTGTATCTGACATTAGCTAGGCCAGGCATAGCATTCTCAGTACAAACACTTAGTAAGTTTTTACAGAGCCCTAAGAAGTCTCATTGGGATGCAGCATTGAGAGTGGTAAGATACATTAAGAGAGAACCAGGAATGGGAATTCTATTAAGTAGCAGCAACAACAACAACAGATTGAGTGTATAATGTGATGTTGACTGGGCTTCATGTCCCAATACAAGGAAGTCAGTATCAGATTTTCTAGTAAAGTGTGAAAATTCTTTGATCTCATGGAAGTCGAAGAAGCAGAACACAATGTCAAGAAGTTCAGCTGAAGCTGAATATAGAAGCATGGAAAGCGCAGTATCAGAAGTAGTATGGTTGACAGTATTGCTAAAGGAGTTGGGGACAAACGATAGTTACCAATTAAAGTGTACAGTGATAGCAGGGCTGCATTGCAAGTTGCAGCCAACCCAGTATTTCATGAAAGAATGAAACGATTGTCACTTAATCAGACAAAATATTCAAGAGGGCTTGATAAAGACAGAACATGTGGGGACTAGAGATCAGGAGGCTGACATTTTAACAAAAGGATTATGAAGACGACAACATGAATATCTTGTAAGCAATCTAGGTGTGCTGAACATATTTGCACCACCTAGCTTGAGGGGGAATAATGAAAATACAATATGATAGTGAAAATGTATATAGTTGTGTAGAATCTTCTAGAATCAGTTATGTAGTTAGTCAATTAGTTTAAGTGGTTAGTGAGTTAGCCGATACTCCATCTATATATTTATGAGAATACATTGTACAGAGATATGAGTGAAAATTTTCATTTCATTTCTCTCTTCCAATATTTCTCTCTTTAAGACATTCTACTCCACAATCTTCTCTGCCGAATTAGGGTTCATCATTTACCCCAAAATCAACAAAGTCATCAATACAGGATACTGATAAAGTCGTTTGTGTAGAGAAACCCTACTTCCAATTATTTCTACTAAACCAATAAACCATGCATAAATACAAAATTATTTTAAAGGAAAAACATATAATGATTGAAAAATTACAACTATATTATGTCTCCCAGTTTACCCCAGTATAAGAGAGCATAAAAACACAGTAGGGAGGTGTAGTCAATAGTTCCGTTTGGACTTGCGATCTTGAATTGTTGTTGCATATTTAGCTCCTGTTGCCGCTGCTACCGCAGTTTACTTGATCTACCCATTTAAAGTCTCCAGAGGAATATGCCCATAATTTTGACGATCAAAGTACCGCGCTTACAGTATTATGAAACAATTTAAAAGAAAACCCGATAAGCCGTTAAACTTTATTCTATAAAAAGCAGTTAATTGCATTTAACAGCATCTTCACTTTATCTTAATTAATTTTTCATCTTCTATCGAAGGACATTTTAGGTTTTTTCATACTTTATTTTTTTTTAATGTTTCATTTTGATTTTTATTTGAGTTTCTTCTTATGTAGGTAAAATTCAGAAAACCACTGTTTTGATTGGGCCACCGCAACTTTAGTGGACCACGATAAGGAGATGATTTGGGGAGCATGGGGCTATTGAAGTGGCACACTTCTAATAATTTGCTGCAAAGTGTAGGTGCTATTCCACTTTCTCCCTTCCTGACGTGAAGAGTGAAAACCTAGTTTTCGGATGTTTAAAGTCCTAATCCTCGAGCCATGATCCGTATGATTCTTTGGAAAACTTACACAAACGTCCCAAATAAGTCTCAACTTACCAACCTCTAGTCATTAGTCATAGACTTATCAAAACTAGCCAAGTACATATAAAAATTGAAAAACCAAATAAATAAGGTTCTTTCTCTCAACGAATCACATGCAAAAATCACATTCCATATTCTTAAGCGTGATTAGCAACATTAGATGCAAGACGGAAAGGAAATTTCATGGATTAGGTAACAAATAAGGTGATAAAATACAAAAAAAAATATACAATATTCCAAAAATCTAAGCAAAAAAAGGAACTTTTTTAATGGGTATAGTTGAAATTCATTAAAAACATATAGATAAGTTAATATACAAAATTTGGGAAAGATGGAGGTGATTTGGACTGGTTTTGTATCAAAATTCGTAATTAAATCGAGTTAAAAAAAATTCTTCTGCGACATATGTATCAAACATGTATCACATATGTATCTCACACACAGGTGTACACGGATATACATGTAATACACAATTGATACAAATATGATACATATGTGATACACAAATGATACACATTGTTATACACATATCATTTTTTTCATGTTCAGTTTTTACTTCGAATTTTCAATTCAAACCACCTCAAAACTTCACCACATCATCCCAAAACTGAGATTCAAGCTCCTTAATTAAGATGTATCCAATCTTTTCTAATAACACCTACTCAAAAGAAGAAGAAAAAAATTGATATTTTTTTGCTACAAATAGCTAATTGGCTAATATTAGTAATATTTTATGAATTGGCCAATTTGGTAATGAGTTACTTATAAATGGATATTGCTGGTAGTTTCCTGACTCTTTCCAATTCTGAACTGCCCCAATAACATGGAACTTGATCAGATTATGTGAATTCGCCAAAAAAAAAAAAAAATACTCCCATCTTTCTCTTATCGAGAGTCAAAATAACTAAACTTTGAAGTTAAATTGGATTATCCCAGTTCACTATTTTAAATTAAAATTTAGATATTCAAAAACTACACAAAAAATACTACTAAGTTGCAGTTTTTCTCATGTCAATATGATAAAAAATACATTTGAAGATATTGGCAAAAATTCTTATGTCAAATTGACTTTTAATAAGTGAAATGTGTCATCTAAACCAAAATGGAAGGAATAATAATATTCCATCCCCAATATGATATATTAATTGTTAATAGGCCATTATTTGAATTAAAGTTTTGTGACTGTTGTCTAGTTTAGCTTAGCTTCCTGATCCCCTGTTACTATGTGAAAAGTAAAGGTGTTATCTCGCACGAGCAGTTTGACAAAATGAAAACAAAGTACTCTATCAGCAGGTTGTTAAAGAAAGTATAGAATATTATTTAGGACGCAGAACATAGTATAAACTCCTTAAGAGCAACTTCATGGGCTATTGACTACTCTTATGTTTCTAGTAGAAACGATATCAAAATCAACATTTAAGAATGTGACACAATGGTCAACAAAATAAATGAATACTTCAAAGATCAACGTTCAAATTCCAACAAGAATAAAAAAAATAACATACTATTTGGTGATTTCATATCCTCTTCGAACACTACCAATAAGAAAAGAAACAGTCTTATGTACATGAGTTTATCTAGGGAATTTTACTATGCAAAAATAATTCACTCTTGTAACGTGGGATAGTGATAGACCAAAAATAAGTTATCCTTTTTGTATATTAGAGGAATATGTTTAGCCATTTTTCCTTTTTATCTAACTTTCATGTATTGAAAAATGTTAAAGGCCATTAATGTTTGCTGGGTCCGACCTGAGAATTGACATAATCCATGGAAGGCAGTTAAAAGGGAAACAAAACAAAGCGCCTTATAAGACAAACGTTCTTCGGGAAGTGAAACGCCCATGAATGGCTGATGGAGGATGCAGCTCCATATTCCCATACTAATAGCCCGTTTGGCCAAGATGCAAAAATCAGCTTATTTTGATAAGTGTTTTTTTTCAAAAGTGTTTTTGGTGAGAAGCAGTTTGTATTTGGCTAATTAGTTTGAAAAATACCTCTGGGCAGCAATTAGTGTTTGGCCAAGCTTTAAAAAACTGCTTCTAAGTGTATTTTTCTCAAAAGTGCTTCTCAAAAAGTGCTTTTGGAGAGAAGCTACTTTTTTCTGTTTTTCCAAAACTGCTTCTGCTTATCCTCAAAAGCACTTTTTTGCCTTCCAAAAACTTGGCCAAACACCTCAATTTTTGGCCAAAAGTGCTTTTGGCAAAAAAAAGACACTTTTGACTAAAAAGAAACTTGGCCAAACAGGCTATAATTTGAAGTCATTGCAAATCGAAGAGAGAGGTTGAAAACATATGGTTGCCAACAAGAAAAGAAAAACAAAAGAAACCGACTTCATAAATAAATTTTGTGGTGCATTTAAATATTTTTATGTTTAACTATATGCTATTTTAAACTTAGTAATTCTAATAATATAGATTCATGTATCATAGAGCCTATTAAAAGAAAACCTCTTCAAACAAAAGTTTTTGTGTGTTTAGGTTTCATTCATCTATAGCATTCTCTTTACAACTCTTCCTCCTTTATGGTGATCATTGGCGGATATATAACATTTGTATTGATTCATATGAACCCAGCTTTTTTGATACGGAATATCAAAATATATATATATATATATATATAAATTTCTAAAATTCTAATAAATAATAACTTCTGAATTTATAGTTTTAAAAACAAAAAATTTAATGGTTTAATGCTAGGAATTAAAATTTTAAATTCATTAAATTGAAATTATAGATGAGACAAGCAGAGAAGGAGCATGTTGTATTATAATTGCAGACTGTAGATAACTCATTGTCCATTATGGTGAAGACAAGCAGAGAAGAAGAGTAGTGCATGTGGAGTTAAACTGTGCGTTTCATGCACCCGAGAAAGCCACGTAAAGGCATACATCTGGAACAAGTCAAATACCACTAACTTGTCTAAATTTACAAATATAATAGTACTACGTAGTCTTCTACGTGGCTAACTAGCGAAAGAACCGGCCGCAAACTCGGAATCTTCCGTCCACTCCCCCAGTCTCCACTCTCTCTCTCTCTTCATAGGAATTGGTCTCGTGGGCATTCATTCCTCCATATACACCTAAGGGGCGGATCCACACTTATAATATCCGATTCAATTGATACCAGTAATTTTGACGCAAAAAAAAATGTTATAAATGAGAATTCGTTAAAATTATAACAAATAATATATACAAATTTATAACAATTAGTTTCTAGGCACGTGCGTTGCACGTGTATGCCAAATCAAGTAGCACACCATTCATGAAATAATATTAATTATATTAAAATAATTGAACAAATACTTATATAGTAAAAAATATATACAAGTTTTTTGCGAATGACCAATGTGGTGATATAATTGTATGGTACTTTATTTGTTGAGGCCGTGTGAGAAAATATATTGTGGTTGTAAAGTCCAACATTGTGGATTGTTTGGTCATATGCTTCATTTATTGTCATTGCAAAATATATTTTGGAGGCATCTAAAAAGATATTCTTCATTGTTAAGGGAAGATAATTGAATTCTTGAGATAAATTTTTTTCCCAACATATTGATTCATTTTAAAATATGCATATATAACATTGTTGTCTAATCCTCTAAAGCAATGGCGATTGGTGTAACCATGTATAGTGAAGGGCGGTCAGTTAAACACTCTTTATCGAAAACGTTATATTGTTATATAGAAAATTATATTGAGTATATCGGTAAAAATTACTATATATATTGAGTATTATATATAATAAAAAAAATATTGAACACTCTTAGTGATTTTTTTAATTTCGCCATTGCTCTACAAATCATCTTTGTACCGTTGCATAATCCAATTTGAAGGTTCAAATTCCAAGTAGCATGTTAGGTGCATTTTCTTTCATTTCTATCATGTTTAAGGAAACATAAATGTATCTAATTTTTGTTGATATTTTTAGAATATTGGTATATACATATGCATATCTATAGAGAAGAGAAAGAGAACAAGTGGAACGTAAATGGCATAATGGGTAGGTAAATAATAACAATTTTCAAATGAAAATTTGTTCCAATCAAATACCATACTTTAAAAGCTCGTAATGAATAAACACCAAACTTTACAAGCAAACAATTAACTTAAGCTAAACATAATCTGTCAGTGTCTGATGCCTACACAAAAGAAATATAAGTACATTAATAATGTTTTCATAAAATAAATGTGTGAAGTAGGAAAAGTACTATAAATGTATTTGTACAAAAATACTCCTTTGATTAACATCTCGTGAGGTTCAATTAACAAACTTGTTCAGGTATATGTTCTAATTAGTCCCATGTGGTACTGTCACGACCCGAAATTCTCACTGTCGGAACCGTGATGGCGCCTAACATTTCACTTGCTAGGCAAGCCAACGTTAGAACAATTTACTTCTTTTAACCGTTTAAATGATGACATTAACAACGAACTAAAATAACATATATGTTCTAAGTATAAATGCGGAAACTAAACCCGCCAAACGTCTATTACAATTCCCTGAACGTGGTGTAACAAGTGCATGAGCTTCTAAACTAATACATATAAAGGTTTGAAATAAGTACAAAGTTGTCTGAATGAAGTTATACAGCTAAAAAGAAAAGAGGATGGAGACTCCAGGAGTAGCAGGCGCTGAACAGCCGTATCTCAAGTCTACGCCGATGTCCGATCCGGGCACACTAATATCCGCCGCTGGGATTGACTCCAGAATATGCACAGTGTGCAGACTATAGTATCAGTACAACCGACCCCATGTACTGGTAAGTGCCGAGACTAACCTCGACGAAGTAGTGACGAGGCTAAGGCGAGTCACCTACACTATAACCTGTACGTAGTATATAATAATGACAGAATAATGGAAATACTTAACAAAATTTAAACAGCCAACCAAAAATGATTAGTACAGCCTCGAAAATAAACCAGTGTCGTCCTGAATTACCAACCTTTACCAGTTCAAATAATAATACCCGGAAACAACGCATCTCAGAAAATGGAAACATATAGGTTGTTGCGGTGCGCAACCCGATCCCACCAGACAACACATAATACTCCCTTATTCCACCGTAATAATATCAACAATAGTAAATAATATAGATTTGTTGCGGCGCGCAACTCGATCCAACCATATATCAGTATCAATATCATAATTCACCCTTATTTCACCTGTTGGGCTGTGCAACCCGATCCCACCGTATAAATATATTCACCCTTATTCTACCATATCAATCCACCCTAATTACACATGTTGCAGCGTGCAACCCGATCACACCATATCAGTACCAAACACTCGATGTACATAGTCAAATCAACAGCGGAAACTACAAAGCCTTTACGATCAATAAATACCAAACTGAACCAAAAGGGAAACCTTGTTCATTATTGAATCTACACAAATAGTACTACACAGCGAGACCAATCCAGCAATTTATAATTATAAGGTGAAAACAAGTCAAGTTAAGCAAATAACAAGGATTCATGAAATTATGAAAAGAGTTAACATAATTAACGGGAGAAGACATTGATTGACAGGTAGCAGTTAAGCATGGAAAGCATGTAAAGCATATAACAGTTAAGACAGGAAGGGGAACAATTAAGAAAAAGAAATCAGGGAAAATAGATAATTTGGCAGCATATAAGCACTCGTCACCTCACATATAAGCTGCTCACATGAGAATCACATAGCAAATAGTCCGAGGGTTCCTAATTCCCTCAAGTCAAGGTTAGACACAACACTTACCTCGCTCCAAAGACCATTCAAAGCTCAACCACGACTTTTCCTTTCAAACTAGCCTCCGAACCAACAATATCTAGCAAATTACCAACCAGGCTATTCAAAATAAGCCTTAGGAATCACCCATGATCATAAAGAATTCAACTTAGGCCATTATTAAAAAAGTCAACAAAAGTCAACACCCGGGCTCACTTGGTCCAAACTCGAAATTCAAACAAAGACCCGATTACCCATTCACTGTCGAGCCCGGATATATAACTGATTTTGGAATCCGACCTCAATTTGAGGTCTGAATCCCCAAATTTCGAAGTCCCTAGTTTCTACCTTAAAATCACCAATTCCACTATGAAAACCTTAGGTTCTAGGTTGAAATCTTGTAAAATGAAGTGAAAGATTGAAAGAAACTAGTTTAGAATCACTTACCTATGATTTGGGGAAGAAATGCTCTTTGGAAAATAGCCTCTTGTGTTTTAGGTTTTGAAAATTTGAAGAATGGGAGAAAAATCCCGACTAAGTCTCTTTTTTCATCAGCTGCAGATGTCGCATTTGCGACTTGGGCTTGGCAAATGCGAAGCCCGCAAATGCAAGATATCCATCGCATTTGTGAGGTCCCCCACACTTCTGCTTCCTTCGCAAAAGTGAAGAAATGCTCGCAAATGCGAGCTGAGCTGACCGCAAATACGATCCAATGATCGCAAATGCGAAGACTTCCTCCCCTATCCCCATCGCAAATGCGGAGGAAAGTTCGCAAATGCGAACATAAGGTGGCCCAGCTTCTATTCGCATTTGCAATGAGAAGCTCGCAAATGCGATGATTGACCTCACATTTGCGGGGTCTGAGGCCTGCAACAAAAAATTGATGCACCAGCAGTGTTCTAAGTACTATTTTCACTCCGTATCCTATCCGAAACTCACCCGAGCCCTCAGGTCTCCAAACCAAACACGCACAAAAGTCTTAAAATATCATACAAACTTGATCGCGCGTACAAATTGCCAAAATAACACCTACAACTACGAATTTAGCACCAGATCAAATGAAGTTTCTAAGAAAACTTTGAAACTCCTAATTTCTCAACCGGACGTCCGAATCATGTCAAACCAACTCCGTTTCTCACCAAATTTCACAGAAAAGTTATAAATATTATATTGCACCTGTACCAAGCTCTAAAACCAAAATACGGACCCAGTATTAACAAGGCCAAACATCAATCAATTCTTTAAAACCATTCGATTTTTTAGATTTTTAATTTTCAACAAAAATTCATAACTCGAGCTAGGGACCTCGAAATTCGATTCCGGGCATATGCCCAGGTCCCATATTTTGTTACGGACCCACCGGGAGCATCAAAATACAGGTCCGGATCCGTTTACTCTAAACATTGGCCGAAGTCAACTAAAATTAACTTCTAAGGCAAAAATTCTTATTTTTATCAACTTTCAACATAAAAGCTTTCCAGAAACACGCCCGGACTGTGCACGCAAATTGGGGAGGGTAAAAATGAGATTATTAAGGGTTAAGAGCGCATAATCGAGTTCTAAAACATAAGATGACATTTTGGTTCATCACATTCTCCACCTCTAAAACAACCGTTCGTCCTCGAACGAACATAGAAAAGTACCTGAGCTGGTGAAAAGGCGGGGATATCTACTTCGCATGTCTGACTCGGACTCCCAAGTAGCTGCCTCGACGGGCTGACCTCTCCACAGCACACGAACTGAAGGATAACTCATTGATCTCAGCTGGCGAACCTGCCGGGCTAAAATTGCCCCCGGCTCCTCCTCATAAGTCAAATCCTTGTCCAACTGGATAGAGCTGAAATCTAGCACATAGGACAGATCACGTGGTACTTTCGGAGCTTGAACACACGGAATACCAGATGAACTGCAGATAAACTGGGTGGAAATGCGAGCCCGTAAGCCACCTCACCCACTTTCTGAAGAATCTCAAAAGGTCTGATGTACCTAGGGCTCAACTTGCCCTTCTTTCCAAACCTCATTACACCCTTCATGGGTGAGACACGAAGCAACACTCTCTCTCCGACCATGAATGCAACATCACGAACCTTACGGTCGGCATAACTCTTCTGCCTGGACTGAGCTGTGCAAAGTCTATCCTGAATGATCTTAACCTTATTCGAGGTGACCTGTACTAAATCTTACCCAATAACCGAGCCTTCCCCGGCTCAAACCATCCAACCGGCGATCGACACCATTTACCATATAATGCCTCATAGGGAGCCCTCTAGATGCTCGACTGATAGCTGTTGTTGCAGGCTAACTCGGCAAGTGGCAAGAACTGATCCCGAGAGCCTCGAAAGTCTATAACACAAGCGCAAAGCATATCCTCTAATATCTGAATAGTGTGCTCGGACAGTCCGTCCTCTGAGGATGAAATGCTATGCTCTACCTAACCTGCGCGCCCAGCTCACGCAGCACTGCCTTTCAGAAATGTGAGGTGAACTGCGTACCTCGATCAGAAATGATAGACACGGGCACACCGCTATGACGAACAATCTCGCGGATATAAATCTCTGCCAACCGCTCTGAAGAATAGGTAACTGCCACAGGAATGAAATGCGCTGACTTGGTCAGTCTATCCATAATGACCCAAACTGCATCGACCTTCCTCTAAGTCCGTGGGAGTCCAACAACGAAATCCATAGTGATACACTCTCACTTCCTCTCAGGAATCTCTATCTTCTGAAACGAACCACCAGGTCTCTGATGTCATACTTTAGTTGCTGACAATTTAGACACCGAGCTACATATGCAACTATATCCTTCTTCATCCTCCTACACCAATAATATTTCCGCAAATCTCGATACATCTTGGCGGCTCCCGGATGAATAGAATATCGGGAATTATGGGCCTCCTCTAGAATCAACTCACAAAGTCCATCCACATTAGGCACACACAAACACGACCTTGCATCCTCAAAACTCCATCGTCTCCAACCGTAACATGCTTAGCATCTTCGTGCCGCACTGTGTCCCTAAGGATAAGCAAATGAGGGTCATCGTACTTCTGCTCCCTGATGCGCTCAAACAATGAAGACCGAGCGACGGTACAAGCTAGAACACGACTAGGCACAAAGAAAATCCAACCTCACAAACTGATTGGCCAAGGCCTGAACATCTAATGCAAGCGGTCTATCACCGACTGGAATGAGCGCAAGGCTCCCATACTCACTGACGTTCTACTCAATGCATTGGCCACCACATTGGCCTTCCCGGGATGATACAAGATGGTGATATCATAGCCTTCCAATAGTTCCAACCACCTTCTCTGCCTCAAATTTAGCTCCTTTTGCTTTTGACAAATACTGCAAACTCCGATGATCCGTGAACACTCACACGACACGCCATAAAGATAGTGCCTCCAAATCTTTAGCGCATGAACAATGGCTTCCAACTCTAAGTCATGAACATGGTAATTCTTCTCGTGAACCTTTAAATGCCGCGACGCATATGCAATCACCTTGATGCCCTGCATCAATACCGCACCAAGTCCAATACGAGATGCATCACAATATACTATATAAGGTCCTGAACCTGTGGGCAACACCAACACTAGCGCCATAGTCAAAGCAGTCTTGCGCTTTTGAAAGCTCACCTTACACTCGTCTGACCATCTGAACGGGGCACCCTTCTAGGTCAACCTGGTCAACGGGGTTGCTATAGATGAAAACCCCTCCACAAACCGACGGTAATAGCCCACCAATCCAAAGAAACTCCGGATTTCCGTAGCTGATGTGGGTCTAGGCCAGTTCTGAACTGCCTCAGTCTTCTTAAGATCCACCTGAATACCCACTGCAAATACAACGTGACTCAAGAAAGCGACTGAGCTCAACTAAAACTCGCATTTTGAAAACATAGCATATAATTGGCTGTCTTTTAGAGTCTGAAGAACGATCCGAAGATGCTGCTCATGCTACTCTCGATTGCGGGAGTAGATCAAAATATCGTCAATAAACACAATCACAAACGAATCCAAATAGGTATTGAACACCCGATTCATCAAATCCATAAACGCTGTTAGGGCATTTGTCATCCCAAATGACATCACTAGAAACTCACAATGCCCATACCGAATTCAAAAAGTTGTCTTAGGGACATCGGATGCCCTAATCCTCAACTAATGGTAGCCAGACCTCAAATTGATCTTTGAAAACACTTTAGCACCCTGAAGCTGATCAAATAAGTCATCAATCCTTGGCAATGGATACTTGTTCTTGATGGTGACTTTGTTCAACTATCGCTAATCTATGCACATACTCATCGATCCATCCTTCTTCTTTACAAACAATACAGGCGCACCCCAGGGCGAGACACTAGGTCTAATAAAGCCCTTATCAAGTTAATCTTGCAACTGCTCCTTCAATTCTTTCAACTCTAGCGGGGCCACACGGTATGAAGGAATAGAAATAGGCTGAGTGCCCGAAACCAAATCAATACAGAAGTTGATGTCCCTGTCGGGTGGCATCCCTGGCAGGTCTGCAGGAAACACCTCTGGAAACTCACGAACAAGTAGCACAGAATCCATAGAAGGAACCTCCACACTGGAATCACGGACATAGGCCAAATAGGCTAGACACCCCTTCTCGACCATATGCCAAGCCTTCACATAAGAGATAACCCTACTGGTAGAACGGCCAGGAGTCCCTCTCCACTCTAATCAAAGCAACCCCGGCAAGGCTAAGGTCATCATCTTGGCGTGACAATCCAATATAGCTTGATAAGGTGACAACTAATCCATACCCAAAACGACATCAAAATCAATATCGAGAAGTAGAAGATCTACACTAGTCTCAAGACCTCCAATGATAACCACACATGAACGATCGACACGATCTACGATAATAGAATCTCCCACAGGTGTGGACACATACACAGGAGCACTCAAAGAATCACGAGGCATAACAAAATATGAAGCAAAATAGGACGACACATAGGAATAAGTAGAACCCAGATCAAATAGAATTGAGGCATTTCTACTACAAACTGAAACTGTACCTGTGATAACTGCGTCCAATGACTCAGCCTCAGGCCTGGCTGGAAAAGCATAGATTCGGGGTTGGGCTCCACCACTCTAAACCATATCTCTAGGACGACCTCCTGCTGGCTGGCCTCCACCTCTAGCGGCCTTGCATCCACCTCTAACAGCCTGACCTGCACCTTTGGCTCCCTAACCCCTACCTCTAGCTGGCTGAGCAGGTGGTGATACAACCGGTACCTGAATCATGGCCCGAGAACTCTGCTGAGGTATACCGCCCAATAATCTCGGACATGTCCTCTTGATATGCCCAAAACCACCACACTCGAAACATCCATCCTAGTGTTGTGGCCGCTGAAACAGAGACTGGCCGAGATGGGCCGGATGACCACGGTAATAACTCTGAATAGGAGGTGCATTGATAAGAGCTGGCGGTGCACTGTAAGTTGGCTGCCCTAAATGAGGCACATAAGGACCACCTCTCCGTGAAGCACTGTGGGATTCCTGAAGTGTTGACTGATATGGCCTGGGAGGATGGCCCCTACCAAAAGTACCCTTGTCTCCAAATGAGGCACCACTAAAACCACCTGAATGACGTGGTCTCTTGTCAGATCCCTAACCACTCCCCTGAGCTAGAACCATCTCGACTCGCCTGGCAACATTGGCAGCTGTCTCAAGAGAAATATCACTCCAATCTCCTTGGCCATCTGCAACTTGATAGGCTGAGCAAGTCCCTCAATAAACCTCCTCTCTCTCTGTCTCTCTCTCTCTCTCTCTCTCTCTCTCTCCCCGTAGGAAGCAGAAGAATAGCATGACGGGCCAAATCCACAAATCAGGTCTCATACTGAGTGACTGATCGGTGGCTACCCTGCACCACTATAAAGCGGCGAGAGCGGTCGATGCAGCTTTTACCCGAATAGGTCAGGATCGAATCCACAGGGAGCTAGATTTGGAAATTGGATTCCTATTAAACTAGCAATGCGTAATGCTCTTAATTACGCTTCCAATCATAGTTGTTCTTTTGATTACTTCTATTTTTATACTAATGAGATGCTAAATTAAGCTAGGAATACTTGATAAAGGGTTGTCTAATAGGTAATGAGGCACTAGGGAATGACTTCCCCCTAGGTGGATACTTGACGGGTTACTAAGTCTAAGGCAACGATGTTATGTTGGGATCGCGATATAGCCATTGCACGACACTACTCACTCTATACCTCTCGGTAGCTTGAGTGACTTTGCCCGAATTGACTTTCTCAAGACCAATTGGGTGCCGAAATTAAGCAAGCAATGTAGGCTCAAGTCGGGTATTACTATCTCTAGATTTAACCCTTTAATTGGGGCTATCAATCTCTTGAGTACGCCCCAGTTTCTTGTTGGACTGATTTCCTAGACTTAAGCTCTCTTTCTCAAGAAGAGCCCAAGTCACTTAGGCATAAATTAGTGTTTGCAACCACTAATCCAACATAGAAAATATAAATCAGTCCAAATATCAACCACCCATAAACATCTAAGCATTAAAATACAAGACCCATCAAATACCCACACTAGGGTTGAGCCACAACCCTACCTAATGGGTCTAGCTACTCATAATAATGGAATAAAATAAGAAATTAGATGAAGAATCACCCATAATATTTAATTACAAACTAACATAATGAAGATCCAGCGTAAATGTTGCTACAAATTACTCAAAATGAAACAAAAGAGTCGTTCACATGCTCTCCTCAAAGTCAGATTACAAAAAATGACCTAAAAATGTGAAAAGAAAGTATTTGTACTAGGACAAATTTTTTGGACAAAAATACCCCTACGGAGGTACTGCGGACCGCAGAAAATGCACTGCGGCCGCGGTGAGGCTTTTGGCTTGACTTTTTGGCTCTCTGAATCTGTCCACCGCGGGCCGCACAAAATGTACCGCGGCCACGGTGGCTTCATTGCGTTCCACACAAAATGCTCCACGGACCACATTGGTTTCAATTATCCAAACCTCCAACTCTCTGAACCTCCCTCTTTGCGGACCGCATAAAATGGATTGCGGCCGCAAAGAGGCTTCTGCAGCCGCGAGAAAACCTCCACGGACCGCACTGCTTTTAGCTCCAACTTTCAATCTCTTTGAATCTCCTCACTGCGGACCGCACTTAATGGATTGCGGCCGCAGTGAGTCTGTTGCAGCTGTGCTTTGACTTGTTCTTGGTACTTGTGCATGTTTCACTCCTTTTTAAGCTGGTTTTGACTAATTGTCACCTTTTTTACTAAACCCTGCAAACAAGTACAATATGTAAGCCTTTGGGACTATTTTGTATATATTTTTAATCAAAACTCAAGTGAAAAGGAGTGTAAAATGAACTAGAATCCCTAGTTATCAGTGACAGACATAGAGCCCTGCCGAAGACGCTCGAACTACCTCCGATAGTCCTCTCCCAATATGACAGGAAGGAACTTCTCAAGAAATAGCTGAGAGAACTAGTCCCAGGTGAGAGCAGGCGGCCCAGCTGGTCTGCCCAACATAATCCCTCCCCCATCACTTGGTGGAACCCGACAGCTGAAATGCAGCGAAATCGACCCCATGGGTCTCCACTATGCTCATGATCTGTAACACCTCATGACAGCTATCTAGATAGTCTTGGGGATCCTCTGAAGATGCACCGCTGAAGTAAACTGGGAAAAGCTTGGTAAACCTATACAATCTCCATAAAGCCTCAGAAGACATAGCTGATCGATCACCGGTCTGTGCCGCAAAACCCGGCTAAACTACCCCAACAGGCTGAGCTGCTGGAGTCTGAAATTGGGGAGCCATCTGCTCTAGAGTGTGAGTAGTGGGAGTCTATGCTCCTCCCCCAACCTGAGAGACGGATGGTGCTAAAGGAAATGTGACGGCCTGTGCCACACTCTCCATGAGTTCCACTAAACGGACCAAGGCGTCCAGAAGCACTGGGTGGCAATGAACCCCTCCGGGGCCTGAGCTGGTCCGGCAGGAACAATCTAGGCTGGAGCCTCCTCGTCAAACTCTACCTGAGGCTCCACCGCTGGTGCTGCTGCTCGAGCTCTGGGCTGAGCCCTGCCCCTGCCTCGGCCTCTAGCACGGCTTCGACCTTGACCTCTACCCCTCGTATGAGCTGCCACTGGGGGCTCTGGTTGCTGCTCAGCTGAATATATGTTGCGTGTTCTCGCCATCTATGAGAGAACAAAATATAAGGGTTAAATCAGCAATGATAGAATGAAAATCGCACGACGGAGAAGAATAGAAGTGAAGCTATTCCTAACTCCATAGCCTCTGGAAGATAAGTACAAACGTCTCCGTACCGATCCTCCAGACTTTACTAAGTTCGCTCGTGACTCGTGAGACCTATGTAACCTAGTGCTCTGGTACCAACTTTTCACAATCCAGAATTCCCACCATTGGGACCGTGATGGCGCCTAACATTTCACTTGCTAGGCAAGCCAACGTTAGAACAATTCGCTTCTTTTAAGCATTTAAATGATGACATTAATAACGAACTGAATAACAGATATGTTCTAAGTATAAATGTGGAAACTAAACATGCCAAACGTCTATTACAATTCCCTGAACCTGGTGTCACAAGTGCACGAGCTTCTAAAGTAATACATAATAAGGCTTGAAATAAGTACAAAGCTATCTGAATGAAGTTATACAGCTAAAAAGAAAAGAGGATGGGGACTCTAGGAGCTACGGGTGCTGAACAGTCGTACCTCAAGTCTCCGCCGATGTCTGATCTGGGCATGCTAATAACCGCTGCTGGGATCGACTCTAAAATTTGCACAGTGTGCAGAGTATAGTATCTGTACAACTGACCCCATGTACTGGTAAGTGCCGAGCCTAACCTCGATGAAGTACTGACGAGGCTAAGGCGGGTCACCTACATTATAACCTGTACGCAGTATATAATAATGACAGAATAATGGAAATACTAAACAGAATTTAAACAATTACGGCCTCAAAAATAAACCTGTGTCATCCAGAATTACCAACCTTTACCAGTTCAAATAATAATACTGGGAAACAACACATCTCAGCCATGGAAACATATAGGTTATTGCGGCGTGCAACCCGACCCCACCACCCGGGCCCGCTTGGTCCAAACCCGAAATTGGGACCAAAACCGATAACCCATTCACCCTATAACGACCCGATCGGTCGTTTTGAGCTCTGGCATGTCATTAAACGGTTTGAGTATAGGAGCAGCTTCACTTCCGGTATTATGACTTGTACGCATGGCCGGAATTGAATTCTGGGAAGTTCGGAGTTGATTTGGAAAGAAAATTCTCATTTCGAAAGCTTTAAGTTGGAAGAATTGACTAAGATTGAATTTTTGAGTAAACGACCTCGGAATCAGGATTTGAAGGTTCCAACAAGTTTGTATAATGATTTTTGACTTGGGCGTATGTCCGGATCGGGTTTTGGATGACCCGAGAGCGTTTCGGCGCCTATTGTGTAAGTTAGCATTTTGGATAAATTTCATAAGTTTGGGTTGAAGTTCATTTCAGGTTTGTCGATGTCCGTTTGGGATTCCGAGTCTGGGAATAGCTCTGTATGGTGATTCTGGTATTGGAAGCACAATCGGAAGTGAATTTGGAGGTCCATAAGTCATTTTGCAGTCATTTGGCGTAAGTTAAAAATTTGAAGGTTTTTGAGAAGTTTGACCGGAAGTGGACTTTTTTATGTCGGGGTCGGATACCAATTCCGGAAGTTGGAGTAGGTCCATAATGTGAAATATGACTTGTGTGCAAAATTTGAGGTCAATCGGAGGTGATTTGATAGGTTTCGGCATCAAATGAAGAAGTTCGAAGTTCTAAAGTTTATCAAGTTGAAATGGAGTGTGGTTTGTGATTTTAGCGTTGTTTGATGTGATTTGAGGCCTCGAGTAGGTCCCCGTTATGTTATGGGACTGGTTGTTGTGATTGGACGGGGTCCCGGGGGCCTCGGGTAGATTCCGGATAGGTAACTGATCAATTTTCGAATTTGAAGAAGTGAAGCAGCTGCCGTCTGGTGTAACCACACCTGTGAGGCTTGGGCCGCATGTGCGGAGCCGCAGAAGCGGCCATGAGGGACGCAAATGCGGTTTTGGGCTGGAAGTGCAGAGATCACAGATGCGGTCATATACCCGCATAAGCGGGACCGCACCTGCGGTAGGGGAAGCGCAGAAGCAGAAAGGGGACAGCTTGGTGAGAAATCGCAGGAGCGGTAGTGGGTCCGCACCTGAGGAACCGCAGAAGTGGTCAAGTGACCACAGGTGTGGAAAGGCTGGAGGTAGTGAGGTTCTTTAAAATCTTGGTTTGGCTCATTTTCACTCAATTTCTTCCATGGGAGCCGATTTCGGAGCAACTTTAAGGTTCCATTTTCACCACCAAGCATGAGGTAAGTGGTTTATACTAGTTTTGAGTTAAATACATGATTTTATATGGATTTGAACATGGAAATTAGTGGAAAATTTGGAATTTTGAGGAAAACCTAGAAATTTGTATTCTCGGATTTTGACCATAATTTTGGACATGAAAATGAGAGTAAATTATATATTTGAGTTCGTGAGGTTATGGGTAAACTTTATTTTCGAAAAAATTTGGAATCCGGGCACGTGGGCCTGAGAGCGATTTTGTCAACTTTTCAAGAGGCATTGGGAATTTATATGAATTGAATTGTTATAAGTATTATGGTGTATTTTCATTGGTTTGCCCATTATTTGGCTAGTTTTGGAGAGCAGTGCATCGATTTGAGTCATCGGAAGGGCTTGGAAAGCCGGTTATGAAACTTCGGAGCGAGGTGAGTCTCCTTTCTAACCTTGTAAGAGGGAATTAACCCCATAGGTGAATTAATCAAATATGTGATCCTATTTGTGGGGGCTACGTACGCACGAGGTGACGAGAGTCCGTACGTAGCTACTAGTTATGCCTGTGTCCAGGTAGCTTTAGGCTTACATCATGCCTTGATTGATATTGTTGTTCATTTATGTTTATTGTTTGTTTGAGAAGAACCAAGATTTTGGTTGCGCAATAATTGGGTTGAAAGAAATTTGAATTGAGGAACTTGAGATTTTAAGAGTTTCTATTAAACTACGTATTTTCGTAAAGAAATGATAAATATCATAATAACTTAAGAAATCTATAATTGACCCCGTCGCATGTATGATTTGCGAGCGGGGAAAGTCCCTTAAATTATATTTGACCGCGTCGCAGGTATGATTCACGAGCGAGGTATTACATTTTACTACTCTCATGGGAGTGAGCCGATCGCCTCGGGAGGTTAATAGATGCATCTATGGTTCGTGCCATTCGACCCTCTGGCAGTGCACAGTTTACTTTTTTGTTGGATCGGGCCGTACGCCTCGGTATTACCTATCTATCTATCTATATATATATATATATATATATATATATATATATATATATATATAGCTGCCCGACGTTCGCAGCACTGCTTTTCTCCCTCTTGTCTTCCTTAGACTGTATTTAGTACATTTTTTAGACTCTTTGTTGTATTCAGACCTTAGTAGATGCTCGTGACTTGTGACACCCCGATGTCGAGCTTGTGTACTTAATTCGCACTGTTCATTTAGACTTAAATTATGAGATATCTAATTAATTAAAGTCTTAAAATTGATTGTTATTGATTAAATGGTTAATTCGGGAGTTGTGTCGGCTGGCCTAGTTTCACGATAGGCGCCATCACGGCCGGGTCGGTTTTAGGGTCGTGACATGTACTTCATTTGATTTCGTAGTGATTGCTCATGTACTTGTGATACCGGGTTCTGGGATAATTTCGGGATTATTCAGTAGATAAATTTTGTAAAGATATCATTATTTATTCAGTGAATTTTATTAGTTATTGTTTAAACGTTGAAAAGAAATGATTTCGAAAATATTAAAAATGAGAATTTACTAGTTATATGGTGTTGGCTTGCCTGACAGTGGTGTCCGGTGCCATCACGACCCTTAGTGGATTTTGGGTCGTGACATACCCCCGAACCCGGATATATAATTGGTTTTGGAATCTGACCTCAATTTGATGTGTAAATCCCCAATTTTCGAAATTCTAGTGTCAACCCAAAAATCCCCAATTCCACCATGAAAATCATAGATTCTAGGTTGAAATCTTGTAAAATGAAGTGAAAGATTTAAAGAAACTAGTTTAGAATCACTTACCTATGATTTGGGGAAGAAAAGCTCTTTGGAAAATCGCCTCTTGTGTTTTAGGTTTTGAAAATTTGAAGAATGGGAGAAAAATCCCGTCTAAGTCTCTTTTTCATCAGCTGTAGATGTCGCATTTGCGACCTGGGCTTGGCAAATGCGAAGCCCGAAAATGCGTGAAATCCATCGCATTTGCGAGGTCCCCCACACTTCTGCTTCCTTCGCAAAAGCGAAGAAATGCTCGCAAATGTGAGCTGAGCTGACTGCAAATGCAACCCAATGATCGCAAATGCGAAGACTGCCTCCCCCTGTCCCAATCGCAAACGCGGAGGAAAGTTGGCAAATGCCAACATAAGGCGGGCCCAGCTTCTCTTCATCTGCAATGAGAAGCTCGCAAATGCAAACTCTTAAGAGATAGCAAATGCGATGATTGACCTCACATTTGCGAGGTCTGAGGTCTGCAACAAAAAATTGATGCACCAGCAGTGTTCTAAGTCCTATTTTCACTCCTTAGCCTATCAGAAACTCACCCGAGCCCTCGGGGCTCCAAACCAAATATGCACACAAGTCTTAAATCATCATGCGAATTTTCTCGCGCAATCAAATAGCCAAAATAACACATAGAACTACAAATTGAGTACCAGATCAAATGAAATTTTCAAGAAAACTTTGAAACTCCTAATTTCTCAACCGGGCGTCCGAATCACGTCAAACCAACTCTGTTTCTCACCAAATTTCACAAACAAGTTATAAATATTATATTGGACTTGTACTAGGCTCTTAACCCAAAATACGGACCCGGTATCAACAAGGCCAAACATCAACCAATTCTTTAAGACCATTAGATTTTTCAGATTTTTAATTTTCAACAAAAATTCATAACTCGAGCTAGGGACCTCTGAATTCGATTCCGGACATACGCCCATGTCCCATATTTCATTAAGGACCCACCGGGACCATCAAAATACGGGTCCGGATCCGTTACTCAATACGTTGACCGAAGTCAACTAAAGTCAAGTTTTAAGGTAAAAAGTCTTATTTTTATCAACTTTCAAAATAAAAGCTTTTCGGAATCACACTCGGACTGTGCACGCAAATCGAAGAGAATAAAAATGATATTTTTAAGAGCACAGAATCGAGTTCTAAAACATAAGATGACCTTTTGGGTCATCACAGGTACACATTACAGAAAGAAAATATATCATCAACATACTATATAATTTAAGCCACAAACATATCTTTTAACGAATTTGAACATGAGATCAGCTAGTCCCTAACACCTCTACTTTGTCCAGTTAACCATTAAGCCCTATCTTCGAGGGGAAAAAATGTATTTTTTCTTTTTGTTTTCCAATTAAGTGTTTGACTTCTGTAAAACTTAATTTTTATCTTACAACACTAAACCACGAGTACAAGAGAAAAAAACATCATCTATTGTGAAAATGTAATAACAGTAGTTCATATAGTCATGTCTTAAAACTTATACAATAAAAATAGAATATTTAAAAAAAAGAGAAAAAAACACTGAACAAAAAAGAAGATATCCTATATTGTAGTTGAACGAACAAAGAACGACAATGAAAAAGCATATTATAGGGAAGAAATGACTGTAGTATGTCTTCATTTATAATAACCAAATCACACTCATGAAAGAAAATTCACGAAATTTTACACAAACAAATGATAAGTATTATATATCTGCATTTACACACCCAAAAGGAAAACGATGAATAATGTTAAACCTGATATTTTTCAATTATGTCATTACCGCAGTCTAAAGAATATTGTATACATATTTTCAAGATTTTTTAACAAGCAGCCTTGACTTTAAAATGAACATTACCTTGAAAGAAGGTGAGCATGAAGAAGGGCCATTTTAGATACGGAAAAGGGTTAAATATACCCTTATACTATTAGAAAAGGTTTATATGTACCCCTCGTTATACTTTGAGTCCAAATATATCCCTGTCGTTATACTATTAGTTCAAATATATCCTTTTTTGTTGAGTTTATCCAAAGTGGACATCCAATCCTACGTGGCACTAACATTTGATGAGGTGGATGCAACATGGCTTGCCACCTCAGCGCCGCTAACCCATTTTACCACTCTCTTCTATTTTTTTTTCGCTACTAAAATTCCGTTCACCTCCACCACTATTGGCACCATTACCGCTACCATGAAAAATATTATATTTCAAAACTGCCCTTTATATATGGAAAAGGGGCATCGAAGTAGCATGCCATGTGACATCCACCTCATCAAAGATAGAAGGGCTAAGACAGTGTATTCAATTCCTCCTACCACTGACGTTTTTGAAGGCTTCTAAAGATAGCCATTATGGAGAAGATTTTATTCTCATTTTAAGAAGTAACCTCGACAGATTTTTGTTCTTGATTGATACGGCACAACAGGTGAAACCAAAAGGTAAAAAAAATAGAAATTGTTAGTTAATTCTGATGACAACTAATAATGAAGGGTCACACCCCTTCAAATAAATTTAATATTTTTATTTATTTTTTTAAATAATTCAGATTATTAAAAGAATATTTAGATAATTTAACTTTTTAGTTTAGGAGTTCCTACTTTTATAATAACTAAATTCTCGAGTACATATGCGTTGCGCGTGTATATCAAGTCTTAAAGTATGTATTGTTGTTAATTATAACAATTATTATTGAAATAAAATTTTGAGTGAATAATTATATTTGAATAAAAATTTAAGTTCATGTGAATGGTTAATGTGGATTCCCATATTGTGACTTATTTTTCAAAGTCAAAATAATTGAGTATCATCGAAACCTTCAAAGATGAATAATCAAAATTTTAATATAGGGAAAAAGAGACATTTCTTTAGTAGTACTATTTTCTACTTATGTCCTGTTACAGTCTGTAGTATGGCACACAATCAAATGAATAGGTATCACCTTTTCTCCCTTAGTTAAAGTTTAAAATTTGATTTACCCATTATGTGTTGCTATATATATATATATATATATATATATATATATATATATATATATATATATATATATTGTAATAAAGGTAAAAAAAATATGATAATGTATTATCTGAACGATAACAATTCTCCTAATATATCATATATTTAGTTTGACCATTTTCATGTTTTAGATGCTTCATCAATACAATTTAAATGTGAAGATGAGCTACGTCGCCAATAGTTGCAAACTTTCACGTTCTAAACTTTCTGTCTTGCCTTTGAAAAATTGTTGCCTCCTTTTTTAACCACCGTAGTAAATAATCTGTTGATTCTACGTGCTACATGTATTGGGTGATACCCTTTTTGCTTGAGCCCGACCGGGTTGGGTCCGGTCCGGGGCAAGTCGGGGCCATCGAACCCGACCTGGATGCAAGGTAGAACGACGGCCACGTCAACAACCGAGGTCGAGTCATTTCGAGACCGTTGCAGAGCTCGATATGAGTCACCACCGGATGGAGAAACACACAAGGTCGGAAGCCGGACTCGTAACGGATAACCAAGCGTCGCCGGATATCTCGCCCAAACGTGATTTTCTCAACCACTTCAGGCCATTAAGGCGTAATTACAGGGATCCACGATGTAATTAATTTACCTACCTTATTTTTACCCTTAATCAGAATGTATAAAAGGGGAGAAGACCCCATAAAGAGGGGATCGGAAACCATTACACTACGGTACCATCTCTCTCAATTCTTGTACGCTATCAAGCACAATTGTTCTAAGCAATATTATATTCTGCGATTATTTCCTTTAGCAGCAAATTGTTGAGTCTTTATCTTTTATTTTCCTCAATCCAAACCTTTTGTATCTTTTAGTTCACGGATCCTTAAAACCCCATATAAATTCAATTGTTATCCGGATTCCAGGGTAAACAGTTTGGCGCCCACCGTGGGGCTAAGGATATTAGTGAGCTCTTTGATACTCTTTCTTGACGCATCACAGTACACTGGTTCTTTGCAAAAGAGTCCATCTTACATTCAAATTACCAACTCATAGAATGGCACAATCAATCAACAACGAACTTGAACAGCAGACAGGAAACAATGGAATGCCCGGGCTCGAAAACCCGATAGATGCCGATTCCCGGATGGCGCTCAACACTGATCAGGCCTCCGGATCATCACATAGCGTCCGGGGTGAGGACGATTCGAGGGCCCAGGCAGTCGGCGAAGAGACTATCAACCTTAAAATGATTTTTGACATGCTGCAAGCCCAGCAATCGGCTATAGCTCCAGCTCCAGAGCCGGGTCCAGGAGCCTGTTCAGGTCGAGGGAGCTTCCCCGTCGTCAGCTCAATCACATCGACCCAGTACACGCGAACGGGTGGCCGGATGCTGATCTTAGCGTTCTTCTAGAGGCTAGAAGAATTGCCCAACGACATACGAAAAGGGCGACGACAAAGTCGCAGCGGCAACGTAAAACAAGTAGAGAACTACAAACTCCAGGTCGACAAATACCAAGTGCACCTCCAGGTCCTGAAAGGCCCTTGACGCTGAAAAAGTTTGTACAAAACCGTTCCCGATCTAGCGCTCGCCCCAAAAACCTATCCCTAAAGAATTCAGACTCGCCGATATCGCGAAGTATACCATGGACCTTCCGGACCCAACGACATGTGAAGCAATAACATGCCGATTAAGGGAACGACCTCGAATGAGATCGCATCACTACGTCAGTTTGTTGAAACAGTTTTCGAGAAACCTTGTCCAACACGGCGGCAATGATCGTCGTCATCAATAATACCGCCAACTTCCACTCGGTTCGTTCGCCAGCTTAGCCGATGCTTCGTGAAAGCTCACTGCCGGGGCGATCAGGGTAGAAAACCAGAACCGACCTATTCAACGGTCCGACCAAGCGCATAACAGACACTCGGGAATTTGTTCTCGATTCAAATGGAAAGGATCGGATCTTCCCCCAGTCAGAGATGACTGGCCGACAGTAACAAGCCTTATCATCAAGACTTGAACCACACAGCTCACGGCATCCAGCAATTAAAGCAAAGCTATCCGAGTTTCCCAGCAGTTACGTGGGTAGAAACACATAAACCGGTACCAAATCGAAGATAAGGGTAGAGGCACGACCACACCACGCCACACAGCCTTGGACACCATCCCAACAATAGAATTTCGATCGACCTCGTAGGGAAAACTACAAAATTCGAGACCGACACCAAGGAAAAGATGATACGGCGTAATCAGGATGAATGGGAGGCCTAAATTTTAACGAGGAAGATGACGGAAGACTAACCCAATAACTGGAATATAGGCCATTGAAGAGATACTACTGCTAAAGTAAGTCTTCTTCTTCTTCGCTTCCATAAATTTTTTGAGCATTGCTCCGATCCTAACCGGTCAGGTCATGTCGGTCCTAAGACCAACTCAAATCGGAGACGCTGCAAGCACGAGCTGCACTCTTTTTCCTTCATCAGTATTTTGTCCACGTACGGGTTTTCGGCAAGGTTTTAAACGAGGCAAGCAAGAACATCGTGCAATCTCACAAAGGTACTATACGGAGTAAATCATTGTATTATAGATCACCCTCGCGAAAGAAGGCGAAGGCAATAAGAAAATGTAAGGCGTCAATACGGCCAAAGCCGAGCGTGCCCACTAACCTGATAATCCGCCGAAGCAGTAGATGTATTGGACTATTCACTGCACGATAGCAAAGACTATTCTGATCATATTCACCATCATAGACCTAAAGATTTTTGTTCGATGCTCTTTTGGTATGCTTCAAGTCCGACTGAATTGCGCATCATTATAAACTCTACACTTCACATGAACGACTCCGAGGCATATCGATCTCGGATATACAGACCATCTCGGAGCACATTCCAAGAACAATAAGACCTCCGAGGCATATTCGATTCTCATATCGATTCCATAAGACTCCTCGGAGGCACATTCAGATCTCCATAACCGAGCAACATCTCATTCGAGCATAATTCGATCTCAATAAGACCCCCCACACCATTCCCTCGAGTCTCATGAACTAGACCTCCTCGCATAGATCTAATGTCTATAGCAATCACTATCGATCTCATAAGACTCCTCGAGGCATATTCGATATTCTCAATAAGTCCCTCCTCGAGCATATGT
>NW_017672044.1:0-4031 GCF_001879085.1 Nicotiana attenuata | reverse complement strand
ACCTGAGCTAGGCCCGTGCACACTGTCAAGATCTGAGCTAATGTCTCCTGAAGGCCAGGAATCACTATGGGCACAACCGGTGCCTGAGCTGGTACTGCTCGAGCCTAATCCGGAACTATGGCAGCTGGTGGATCAATAGGTGCTGCCCTCGCTGCTCTGCCTCGGCCACGACCACGACCGCGTCCACGGCCTCTCGTGGCCTCTGTAGGTGGCACTGGTGGTCGTCCGTCACGTCCGGTAGCTCGTGTCCTCACCATCTGTGAGAGAATAGAATAAGGAGAAATTTAGTATTCGGATCAACAAGTTCGCACAACAAGAATTTCAAAAAATGTGGAATTTTCCTAAAGGTTCTGCAGCCTCTCGAGGAGAAATACAGGCGTCCCCGCACCGCTCCGCGAGACTCTACTAAACCGACTCATGACTCACGAGACCTAGTAACCTAGGCTCTGATACCAACTTGTCACGACCCCAACCCCAGTCGTGATGGGGCCCAACACAATGCTAGGCAAGCCCGACCAATTCAACACTCTCAATCCCTCACATAGAGTTCATTACCAACTAACACGGGTTTAATTACCAAATCAGCATGAATAGCAATTTGTAACAGAAGATAAAATGTACGAAATCAAGTAACATCATTACATATCCCACCGATCCAGTGTCACGAGCCAGGAGCCTCTAACACAAGTCTGAGAAACAGCCTAAACAAGAGATAGTCTAAAATACTGAAAGTAAAGAGGGTAGAGGGAGAAATCGGGTCTGCGGACGCCATGCAGCTACCTCGATGACTCCGGTGAAATCTGAACAGCAGAGATAGCTCGAACTATGCCTCGGGGATACCTGTATCTGCACACACGGTGCAGGGAGTAATGTGAGTACTCCGACCCAGTGAGTAATAATAATAAATAATGACTGACGGAAGAAATCTCGTAAAAGCACTAAGCAGTTCTATATCAAAGCAGTAAGAACATTTAAACAGCAGCTAAATGAAAAAAAGCCAGGAAGAATCCTTTAAGCCAGTACTCAACTCATTTATTTCTCACAATAACTGAAATCATAGTATACTGTTGCGGCGTGCAGCGCGATCCGTATAAATATACTGCTGCGGCGTGCAGCCCGATCCATAATATATACCCACTGATTTCCTCTTCAAAAAATCTCCCAAAATCGCCCTCTCCCGAGCTCCAAATTAATTTTCTAACTTTTGAAACTAAACCCTCGAAATTCTTATTTTCTGCCCAGTAAATCCGTACCTGCGGTTGAATATCCACTCCTGCGCTACCGCTTCTGCGGTTGAAGGAACCGCTTCTGCGATTTTCACTAAAATTTCTAACTCTGCACTTGCGCCCCAGATTCCTTATCTGCGGTCCGCAGGTGCGACAGCTCTTCCGCTTCTGCGGTCTCTGCTGCCTTCGCGTGTGGTTGCATCTGCGGCTCCATGCTCGCTTCTGCGAGTCCGCACCTGCGGTCCCCTAGCTGCAGGTGCGGTTATGACAGCAATGGAAAAGCTTCAGCTGCCAAACCAAATTCCTAACTCTTCCGTTAACCCTCCGAAACTATCCCGAGGCCCCCGGGACCTCAACCAAAAGCGCGAACAAGTCATATACCACTGAACAAACTTATACAAATCTTCAAAACACCTCAAACAACATCAAATCAACCAATTAGCAACGAATTCAAGCCTAAGAACTTCAAAACTCTCAAAATACGCTTTCGATCAAAAAGTCTATCAAACCTCGTCCGAACAACCTGAAATTATGCACACACGTCACATTCAACCCTACGGAGCTACTCCAACTTCCGGAATTCCATTCCGACCCCGATATCAAAATCTCACTATTGAACCGGAAACTTCAAAAATTCAACTTTCGGCATTTCAAGCGTAATTAAGCTACGTACCCCCCAAACACAATCCGAACATGCTTCTAAACCCGAAATCACCCAAAGGAGCTAACGGAACCAACGGAATTCCATTCCGAGGCCGTCTTCACACTGCTCCGACTACGGTCCAAATTTTAAAACTTAAACTCTCATTTAGGGACCAAGTGTCCCAAAACACTCCGAATTTTCAAATAAATCTTCCCGGCAACTCACAATAGCAGAAACAAACACGGAGAATGGAGTTAATAGGGGATCGGGGCGTTAATTCTTAAAACGACCGGCCGGATCGTTACACTATTTCGCTTATATGCTGGAATACCAAAAAAAAAATACCAAATTTCTGACCAGAATTAAGTGAGAGACGACAGTGGCTTGCCGAGTATAATTCCGTAGCGCTCTCTTTTTGCGAAACTTTTTCCAAAAGCACATCTCACGAATTCTTTATGCACTTGCATCTTGCAGTGAAACTTGATCAAAAGGGAAAACAAAGTCAAGCAAATTCAAAATCATGCATTAGAATAATTAATTTGACACAATTTAGTTTAGAAAAGAGAATGACATATAACAAAAATAATGATAATAATTATGCGGAAAGTGAAAGTATATGCATATAGAAGAACTTAGTGTTTTAGGCATTAAAGTCATACAAGAGACGTGATTAGAGAAATGACGGTGACAATTGGTTAATAAGGAGTTGTTTGTAGGTGGTTTAGGTTTTCTAAGGGTTGTGACTGTTGATGAAGAATATGAAGCTTAGAAACAGATTTCTTCTGAATAGTCGTTTGACAGAATGTTGGCGTCTCATTCGAGGCATTAGTTCTTTTATTTAAATATAGTATAAATAAGAAGGGAAATTTAGTAATTTAACTTTTCGTTTTTAGGGTTTCCACTTTTAATATAATATAGATAACTTTTTTGTTTTAGGGTTCCCACTTTTAATATAATATAGATTATCTTGCCTTGTTAGAAACTGAAGTACATTACAAACTCATTCAACCCGCCCAACCCATTCAAGGGTAGGCCGCTCATTGACCTGTCCATTGTTGAACTCAGTTTATCTTGACCCAACCCATCTAAAGTTGGACGAGTTGGACTATGACCCAAATTTTAGCATATGTTGACCCAGTCCATCTCAATTCAAGTAATTTTTTGACAGACCATTTATTGACTCGACCCATTTTGACCCACCCAAAATCAGCACAAATCGTTCATTTGACACCCCTAAATTTAATATAGTTGGTTTTTCCTTGTCCATTTGCTGTCGTATTTGTTCAATCACACATAAAAAAATGCACAAATGTGATTGTAGACAATAAATTTGCGTCGAGAACATAAAATCAACACCGAAAAATATCGCAACAATCGTAGTATTTTATTTCAAATATTTGAGTGTACAATCTCTATGATTCCTCTGATTCTACTTTTCTAGTATAAATAAATTCAAGGGCCTTTGAGCTTGATCTTGAATTTGTAGTTGTCGCCACGAACGATGATCTTGTTCTTGAGCTTTAGTTTGATTGCTTGAACTTGACCTTGATTTGTTCTTCGTTATTGAGCTTGAACTTGATTTTTTCTTCGTTCTTGAGCTTGAACTTGATTGCTTGAAGCTTGAAACTTGTGGAGGAATTTGTAGCGTTTGATCCACGAGCTCTTTCTTGCTTCTTGTTATAACTTCTGGTGTCCTTTCTGAGTTATGAAGACCCCTATTTATAGTTGTGGAAGGGAAGAGTTATGATAAGAACAAACTCTTTCCGACCAATCAAATTGAAGTGTGACATGGCCGTATTTGATTGGCCAGAACATGTCACTTGCACACGTGGCGCGATTTCATTGGCCTTTTAGTGTGACTTGGCATGCCTTGTCATTTTGACACATGGCATGATCCCATTGGCTCTTTCGTTTGACTTGGCGCGCCACGTCATTTGACACGTGGCATCAAATTGGGCCTCTAGGAAGATGACATCTTGGGCCTAATGAAGTGGTTCATTACTTTAGCCCAATTAAATGGGCTAGCCCAATGGATTAAGACTTATTTGGACTTATATAATTAATTCATTTATATATTAGCCCATAATATTTATTTGGACCAATATATCTTGAATTTAAAATATAGTCCAAATTATTTTACGGATTTAATCCCAATAAAAATT